>NC_092054.1:113595146-113791154 GCF_003086295.3 Arachis hypogaea | reverse complement strand
AATGAATATCTCTTGGATCTCTTAATCAGAATTTTCGTGGTATAAGCTAGATTGATGGCAGCATTCAAGAGAATCCGGAAGGTCTAAACCTTGTCTGTGGTATTCCGAGTAGGATTCAGGGATTGAATGACTGTGATGAGCTTCAAACTCGTGAGTGCTGGGCGTCGTGACAGACGCAAAAGGATAGTAAATCCTATTCCGGTACGATTGAGAACCTGCAGATGATTAGCCGTGCGGTGACAGCGCACCTGGACCCTTTTCACTGGAAGGGTGGATGGTAGCCATTGACAACGGTGATCCACCACACAGCTTGCCATAGGAGGACGTGCGTGCGTGAACAAGAAAACAGAGGAAAGCAGAATTTCAGAAGACAAAGCATCTCCAAAACTCCAACATATTCTCCATTACAGCATAATAAGTATTTATTTCATGCCCTTTTATTCCTTGCAATCAAATTTGATAAGTGAATTGTTTTATTGTTTTCCTGACTAAGAGTTACAAGGTAACTATAGATTGCTTCAAGCCAACAATCTCCGTAGGATCGACCCTTACTCACGTAAGGTATTACTTGGACGACCCAGTGCACTTGCTGGTTAGTTGTGCGAATTTGTGAAGAATTGTGATTTTCAATTTCGTGCACCAAGTTTTTGGCGCCGTTGCCGGGGATTGTTTGAGTTTGAACAACTAACGGTGAATCCTGTTGCTTAGATTAGGAAAATTTTGTCTTTTGGGTCAAAGTCTTTTATATTCTTTTAAAAAAATATTTTTTTCTTAGTTATTAAAAATACTTTTTCAAAACAAGTGTTACATTTACTGCCCAATTGGCTAGAGCGTTGGTCTGTGTTCTTGATAATTGGGTACCTTCTTTTTAAAATTCATTTTCAAAAATAATTTTTACATTAAATCTTGTGCCAAGCTTTAAGTTTGGTGTTTTCTTGTTGATTTTTCTTTGGTTTTCGAAAATCTTATTTTGATTTTCTAAAAATTTTAAGTTTGGTGTTCTTTCTTCATGTTCTTGTGTTCTTGTGAATCTTCAAAGTGTTCTTAAGTTTTCCTTGTGTCTTGATCTTAAAATTTTTAAGTTTGGTGTTCCTTGGTGTTTTCCCTCCAAAATTTTCGAAAACAAGGAGCATTAGATCTAAAAATTTTAAATCTTATGCTATCTTATTGTTTTTCTCTCTTCTCTTTGAATTCAAAAATATCTTTTCTCTCTATTTTAAAGCAAATTTTCAAAATTTACCTTTAAAATTCAGATTTTTATTTCAAAATTTAAAACCTTTTTCAAAAATCATCATATCCTTTTCAAAACTTCCTAACCACTTTCTCTCTCCTCATTTTTTTCAAAAATCTTCACCTATTTTTATTTATTTTATTTTAATTTATTTTATTTTTGAAATAAATAAATAAATAAATAAATAAATAAATAAATAAAAATAATTTTTTTATTTTACATCATCTCCCTTTATCCATCATGGATCTAAGTGGAAATAAACAGTCCAGAAGGACTCTGGGGTCATATGCTAACCCCTCTACTGCTTCATATGGGAGTAGTATTTGCATACCCTCCATTGGAGTCAATAGCTTTTAGTTGAATCCTCAGCTCATTATCATGGTGCAGCAAAGCTGCCAGTATTCCGGTCTTCCACAGGAAGAACCTACAGAGTTTCTGGCACAGTTTTTACAAATTACTGACACAGTACATGATAAGGAATTAGATCAGGATGTCTACAGATTATTACTGTTTCCATTTGCTGTAAAAGACCAAGCCAAGAGGTGGTTAAATAACCAACCTAAGGCTAGCATAAAGACATGGAAACAGCTGACAGAGAAATTCCTGAATCAATACTTTCATCCAAAACGGATGACACAGCTAAGGCTGGACATCCAAGGCTTTAAACAAGGAGATAATGAATCTCTTTATGATGCCTGGGAGAGATACAGAGAGATGCTAAGAAAATGCCCCTCTGAAATGTTTTCAGAGTGGGTTCAGTTAGACATCTTCTATTATTGGCTTGCAGAAAGAGCTCAGATGTCTCTAGACTACTCAGCTGGTGGATCTATCCACATGAGAAAGACAATTGAAGAAGCTCAAGAGCTCATTGATACAGTTGCCAGAAATCAGCATCTGTACTTAAGCAGTGACCTTTCCATGAAAGAAGAAGCTAAAACAGTAACTGCTGAACTCAGTCCTGTAGAACAAGCTGCTGAATTCAATCAGCAATTGGACTTTCTAACACAGCAGTTAGCCAAATTCAAAGATAGACTACAAGAGACAAGGATGGCTAATATAAATATGGAAGAACAATTGAAGCAAACAAAACAGCAGCTGTCAAAACAAATAACAGAAGAATGCGAAGCAGTTCAATTAAGAAGTGGGAAAACATTAAATACCCCACCTCAAGGCAGCAGGAAGCCAAGAAATGAGCAAACCACCCAAAATCCATTTGAGGATAGTAAGAGCCTAGGAAAAAATAATTCTGGCGTTAAAACGCCAGAAATTGGGTGGAAGGCTGGCGCTGAACGCCCAGACCATGCTCAGGACTGGCGTTCAACGCCAGAAATAAGCAAGGAACTGGCGTTGAACGCCCAAAAGAAGCACAGTTCTGGCGTTCAGATGCCAGGAACAGATGAGGAATTGGCGTCTAACGTCACTCCAGCTTCTAACTCTGGCACTCAAATGCCAGAGAGGGATCAGACACACACAAGTGCTGATGACAACACCTCTAAAAAGGCTTCTTCATCTATTTCTGTAGGAAATAAACCTGCAGTAACCAAGGTTGAGGAATATAAAGCCAAGATACCTTATCCTCAAAAACTCCGCCAAGAGGAGCAGGATAAGCAATTTGCTCGCTTTGCAGATTATCTCAGGACTCTTGAAATAAAGATTCCGTTTGTAGAAGCACTTGAGCAAATACCTTCTTACGCCAAGTTCATGAAAGAGATCTTGAGTCATAAGAAGGATTAGAGAGATCTTGAATCATATAGTCATGTTAGCTTTGGGTAATTAGGGTTTTTGTGGCGTTAAACTAGTTTTCTGAACTTAACTCTCTACGGAATTGAGTGACCACGAGAGTGGCATTTGATGAAAGATAGGGGAGATTAAATCACTAAGAGATTAGGGTTTAATCACTTATGATTTGCCATGCAATGAATCACTCATTGTTAAAATAGTTGGTAAGATGTTTTAATTTGGAAGGATAAACATTTCCGAGACCTTAACTGTTTTCTCATCATCGTTTTACACCAAACCTTTTATTGCTTTTCTTATTTTTTTGCTTATTATTGTTTATGCATTTTACACCTACAAACAACCTTTACTGTTTGTCTGACTAAGTCCAACAGGATAACCATTGCTTGCTCTGTCCAACAATCCTCGTAGGATCGACCCTCACTCACCTGAGGTATTACTTGAATGACCTGGTGCACTTGCCGATTAAGTTGTGCGAGTTCTAATTTCGTACACCAGTGTCCGCTGAATAAACTAACCCCAATAAACAGTGTATGAATTCACTATTCCCACCGCCTGAGGGAATGCAATTCGTCGAAAATGGAACTTGCAGTTGTGGCCTATATTTTTGGAAAATACTTGCTGAAAATGTTTGGCTATTTATATGGAATGATTTGGATTCTTTGGTTTCCTTCGAAGGTTTCCTATAGTTGCTATGTCAACATAATATTTTCTTTGTTATATAACAGTGAGGTCTTCGTCCTAACTGAGCACTGTCTCGGAGACAGGTGTGCTCTGCACCCCCTCTGTCCTGGAGAACGGGTCATGAACGACGTAAGAACGTTATACAACCTTGATCCCATACTATTTTTTTCCTAACAAAATCCTGAAGCCTTGGTCTAACCCTTGTCTTAATCATGAATAAATCATTTTTTGGTTCATCCCATTTGATAGGTGATCTGCCTAGTTCCCATCATGTGCACCGAGGGCGCTATGTCGGAGTCGGTACTCAAGAGGTGGTGGCTTCCCACCTCTTTCCAGTTGAGGAATGCACACAACATCTCCTTCTAAGCGTTATAAAATTGTTGTATATGATTACTTACCATTGCAAAAAATTGCGGTTATTCCAACAAATTATTGTCCAAACACGCTAGAGTACATCAAGCGCAACTTCATGGACAAGGCAGACAAACTGTTTAAGGTAATGTTCTCCATTTGTCATCATATGTTCAATGGGTCTATATATGACAAACATCATCTTTTATTTAATATTCTCAGGTTTACATTCCCTTCTATATGAATGATCATTGGTACTTGATTATCATTGATTTCTTTAATTGGAAGTTGGTGTATCTTGACTCGCTAAAAGATTCCAAAGTTACAAAGGCCCGCAAGGATAAGATGTTGTATATGGTAAGCGCGAGTGATGTAAAAAATATTTTACTTAAGACTTTTATGTGAAAGAAGTGAATGATGCATTTTGTTAAATTAAAATAGGGCATGTTGTCTTCTAGATGAAACAGGCATTTTTCTTGGAGAACTTGTTATGTAATGAGTTTTTCTACGAAGGAACTCCAAATGAAATGCACAAGCCATCCACTTATGAAATAATGGAGCCGGAGATCGGGCAATAAGCAGACGGATCGTAAGTATTTATTTTTATTATTTTTTTCATTTCTTGCCCAACTACGTGGCCAATAAAAAAGTTTTCCACTGAGATAGAGTACATTTTTTATAACTGCATAGGCACCTGCTAGGATATAAACTGGTGCCTCATGTTCGCTATGTATAGGTAAATTATGTTTAACTTCTAAATTGTCTTTAATCAAATTATAACATTGTTATTTTAATGGATCAAAAGTCTTGTGGTAGGCAGAACAATATTGTATTATATGATGTACATTATTTAAAAGAATTCACATACCTCCTCCTTGGTTGTTTTCTTGTACCGGTATAACACTGGCAATCTTTTTTCACCATTAGACTGATATATCTCGAGCCCATGTTGACTAATGCTATTAACTTCAGTAATGACTGCGGAGTGTGGGTCATCCAGTGGATGATATAGTCCCATCTGTAGAGTAACTACGATCTACTGGTAACTGCATAACCTAGTTGATGTGCCGTCAATTATTTGGCAAGATCACAGTTCCTAATACTCTTTTTATCGTAACATTTGCCATTTTTTTAAGTGGTTAACGAACATACAAGAATGAGGTTAGCGGTAGATATTATATTGGGGAGACACAACCCTATTCGAGTTGAAATCGGTCGGAAGGCCGTAGAAGTTTGAGACAAAAGATGCAGGAGGTCAGCCAGAAAGACTAAGAAGTAGACTGGCCAAGTGGATGTTACTACAAGTCCTACCATATAGGATGTACTCATCCAAGTGGTACCCTTTTTTGTTGCCCAGTGATGGGTTATTTAGACATTATAACAAGAGTTTAAGATGTAAAATGCCCATTTAGATCCAACCAACATGTTTCCAATGATGGGCTGATTGGTTGATATAAAGAGGCCCTTGGTGCACGAAATTGTGATCTCAGGCAACGGTGCCAAAAACTCTGTACGCACGTCTTAATAAATCATTTTTCATTCACAACTTCGATACAACTAACCAGCAAGTGCACTGGGTCGTCTAAGTAATAAAACTTTACGTAAGGGTCGATCCCACAGAGATTGTTGGTATGAAGCAAGCTATGGTCATCTTGTAAATCTCAGTCAGGCGGATAATAATTGATTATGAAGTTTTCGAAAATAAATAATAAATAGACAGAAAATAAAGATAGAAATACCAATGTATATCATTGGTGAGAATTTCAGATAAAGGAATAGAGATGCTTTCGTCCCTCTGAACTTCTACTTTCCTGCTGTCTTCATCCAATCAGTCCTACTCCTTTCCATGGCTGGCTTTATGTAAGAACATCACCATTGTCAATGGCTACTTTTCATCCTCTTTGTGAAAATAGTCCGATGCGCTGTCACTGCATGGCTAATCATCTGGAGGCATCACCGTGGTCAATGGCTGCATCCTATCCTCTTGTGAAAATGGTCCAAATGCTCTGTCACAGCACGGCTAATCATCTGAGGTTCTCGATCATACTGGAATAGGATTCACCCTCCTTTTGCGTTTGTCACTACGCCTAGCACTCGCGAGTTTGAAGTTCGTCACAGTCATTCAATCCCTGAATCCTACTCGGAATACCACAGACAAGGTTTAGACTTTCTGGATTCTCATGAATGCCGCCATCAATCTAGCTTATACCACAAAGATTCTGATTAAGAGATCCAAGAGATAATCATCCAATCTAAGGTGGAACGGAAGTGGTTGTCAGGCACGCGTTCATGGGGGAATGATGATGATTGTCACGTTCATCACATTCATGTTGAAGTGCGAATGAATATCTTAGAAGCGAAATAAGTTGAATTGAATAGAAAAACAGTAGTACTTTGCATTAATTCATGAGGAACAGCAGAGCTCCACACCTTAATCTATGGAGTGTAGAAACTCTACCGTTGAAAATACATAAGTGATGAAGGTCCAGGCATGGCCGAGAGGCCAGCCCCCTAAATGTGATCAATAGTCTCCTAAGATGAACAAAAGATTAAAACTGAGACCAAAGATGTCTAATACAATAGTAAAAAGTCCTATTTATACTAAACTAGCTACTAGGGTTTACAGAAGTAAGTAATTGATGCATTGATGCCAGGACATTTTGGCCAGTTTCACTGACCTTTTCTTTACTGTTTTTTGGGTAGTTTCATGCATTTCCTTAGGAAATAAGCTAGTTTTGGGTAGATATTCACTTACATCTTGATTCAAGTATACATTGTGCACTTTACATGATTTCATGAGGATTTTGCATGAATTTAAGGATAAATTGGATGTTGCATTTCCCATGACTTGGACTAGAACTTTGATGCACTTTATTGCTTGATTTAAGGACAAAGGAAGCAAAGAAGGACCACATTAGTGGCTACGTTAGTTACACTAATGTTAACACTAACGTGGAATGGGAGTAACTTGCAAAGTTAATGAGAAAAGTAATTGCCAATAACGCTCTCGAAGCCATCATTGCCCACGTTAAGAGTCACGTTAACTAAGTTAACGTGAACTCTAACGTGGAAGAAAGGAAATGGAGCCAACGTTAGTGACACTTAACATTATCACTAACGTTGGACCAAGCTCATAAGTGGCCACGTTAGTTGCCACATTAACTTAGTTAACGTGGCTTCTAACATTAAGAAGTAAAGGGGAAGCCAACGTTAGTGACATTCAACATTGTCACTAACGTTGGCCAAGTCACAATAAGCCACGTTAACTCCCACGTTAACCTAGTTAACGTGGAAGCTAACGTGAAGAGACAAAGTGGTCGACAACGTTAGTGACACTAAATATTGTCACGAACGTTGGAAGGAACCAACACTAGCCCCAAGAAGCCAGGTTAACTCCCACGTTAACTAGGTTAACGTGGAAGCTAACGTGAAAAAGGGAGATGATCGCCAAAGTTAGTGACACCTAACATTGTCACTAACGTTGGAATGAGCTCACACAAGCCACTATGAGCCACGTTAACTCCCACGTTAACTTAGTTAACGTGGAAGCTAACGTGGATAAGGGAATGATGAGCCAACGTTAGTGACACTCAACTTTGTCACTAACGTTGGAGATGGCTAGCATGGCCACGTTAGAAGCCACGTTAACCTAGTTAACGTGGACTCTAACGTGAGAATTAGGGGCACATTGGAACGTTAGTGACAATGGTAAGTGTCACTAATGTTCTCGAAGGTTGGCAAGCCTACGTTAAAAGAGCCACGTTAACTAAGTTAACGTGGACTCTAACGTAGGGAAGGGGGAGACTTCTCAACATTATTGGGAAAGTTGAGTCCCAATAACGTGTGCGAAGGACATAGTGGAAACGTTAGTGGCAACGTTTGTGCCACTAACGTTGAAGTTAACGTGGCTCTTAACTTTGGTAAGGAACGTTAGTGAAAAAGGTGATTGTCACTAACGTTCTCGAACCCACATTTTCACTGAATGTTAACACCACTAACTTCCTGAGCTAAAAGTCTCTGCCCACTTCACACTTTCTCTCTGCAAGTAAAACTAAGCCCAATGAAGAAGAAAACTGCTTCAGACTCAAGATCCAAAGGCCCATACCCAAGACTTGAAGAATCAACTAGAAGAACAGAAGAGTAGTATATATAGGAGTAGCTTTGAATTATTTTGGGAGTTGGAAAGTTGGAAATTATAGGGAGCCTCTGGGCATAGAATTACTCTCTGTATTTTACTTTCTCTGCACTTCTAGTTTCATCATGTATTCTCCATCTTTGTTTTCATTTTCCAGAGCTATGAACAACTAAACCCCTTTTATTGGGTTAGGGAGCTCTGTTGTAATTTGATGGATCAAAGCTAGTTTTCATTATTCTTCTTCTATCTTTTCTCTTGATTTTACTTGAAAGCTTTCGATCTTCATCCAATTGGGTAGTTATCTTGGAAAAGAAGCTATTCATACTTGGATCTCTTCTGAACCTTGAAAGAGGAATGAAGAGATCATGCTAGAAATGCTTTCTCATGCTGGACCAAATTGGGTTTGGATGGATATGTGACTATAATCCTCTCAACACTTGATTTGGAAATGCATGTGGTATAATCAGTGACCATACTTCATCTCTTCTCATGAGCAATTGACCAAGGAATTGGCTATTGATCAAGATTTGAGAGATTGAATTACAAGAAATTGTAATTCGATCACTTAAGATTGCCAAGGAGATCAATGAGTGCATTGATTGAGGAAGAGATGAAAATGAAATTGATCCAGAGAATGCAACATCTCCCAAGCCCAATGAACTCCCTATTTCTGATCTTACCCATTCTCTTTAATTTCTGGCATTTACTTTTATGAGCAATTTCCCCATTCCCATTTAAGATTCTGCAATTTACTTTCAGTCATCTACATTCAGCTCTTTATTTCTAGCATTTACTTTTCTGTTATTTACTTTCCCGCCATTTAATTTTCTGCAAATTCTCAATTCAAATTCTGATTCGCTCAACTAGAACATTCCTCTAATTAAAGTTGCTTGATCAATCAATCCCTGTGGGATTTGACCTCACTCTATTGTGAGTTTTTACTTGACGACAAATTTGGTACACTTGCCGAAGGAAATTTGTTATGAGACAAGTTTTTCGTGCATCAAGTTTATGGCGCCATTGCCGGGGATTGATTGTGCATCAACAATGATTAAATTGGAGGATAACTAGATTGAGCATTTTATTTTTGTTTGATTTAATTTTCTGTTTGAGTCATTTACTTTCTGTTTTAGTTAATCTCTTCCTTTCCCCTTACTTTTTCTTTGTTATTTACCATTCATTTCACTAACCCACTAACTGTTTGATATATTGCATCACTCACACTAACAGTAATTCTGACAGATATACTTTCTACACCTATTCTCTTTGCTTGTACTTGTTGGTTGTATGACAGGGAGAAGAAGCGGGACTTCAACTTCCTTTGATTCTGAACCTGAGAGAACCTTCCTTAGACTAAGGAGGGAGGCAAGAGAAAAACGTGTAGTTGGTGCTGAAGAAGAGGAGGAACACTTTGAGGAATACTTTGAACCAAACATGGAAGAAAACATGGAAAACCATCGTGAAGACGAAGCTCACAACCATGGCGGAAGAGGACGAGCAAATCATGCTGGGGAGGATAGAAGAGTTTTAGGCTCTTACATCAATCCAAACCCAGGAAACTGTGGAAGTAGCATTCAAAAGCCAACCATCCATGCCAACAATTTTGAACTGAAGCCACAGCTAATCACCCTTGTTCAGAACAATTGTTCGTTCGGAGGAAGTGTCCAAGAAGACCCCAATCAACATCTAACCACCTTCCTGAGAATATGTGACACAGTGAAGTCTAATGGTGTTCATCCTAACACCTATAGACTGCTCTTATTTCCATTCTCACTCAAGGATAAGGTAGCCAAGTGGCTGGAGTCTTTCCTAAGGGAGAGCTTGACAACCTGGGAGGATGTGGTGAATAAATTCTTAGCAAGATTTTACCCCCCTCAACGAATCAATAGGCTGAGAGCTGAGGTCCAAACTTTCTGGCAACAAGATGGTGAGACTCTATATGAAGCATAGGAGAGGTTTAAAGACCTAACAAGGAGGTGCCCACCAGATATGTTCAATGAATGGGTGCAGCTGCACATTTTCTATGAAGGGTTCTCTTATGAGTCAAAGAAGGCCGTAGACCATTCATCCGGAGGATCTTTGAACAAGAAGAAGACCATTGAGGAAGCCATAGATGTCATTGAAACTGTAGCAGAGAATGACTACTTCTATGCTTCCGAAAGAGGGAACACAAGAGGAGTGATGGAGCTAAACAATGTAGATGCTCTACTGGCCCAAAACAAGCTCATTACCCAGCAGCTAGCTGACCTCACCAAGAAGATGGAGAGGAACCAAGTAGCAGCAATCTCCACTTCATCAACATCCCAAGAAGGAGTGAATAAAGAAGCAGAGGGAAGTTAGGAGCAAGTCAACTACATTGGGAATTCACCTAGGCAAAACCATGATCCATACTCCAAGACCTATAACCCTGGATGGAGGAATCACCCAAACTTTGGGTGGGGAAATCAACAAGACCAAAGCCTTGATCAAAGACGCCCAAATCCCAACAATGCAAGCCACCAACATTTCACATCTAGACCATATCAACACCCCCATAAAAAAACCTCTCCACATCCATATCAAAACCAAAATAACTCACCTCATCCTTCCACCTCTAACCCCGATCTACAATCATTTGACGACAGACTCTCAAGGATTGAGAATCTACTTGAAGGCATAGGCAAGGAGATTCAAGACAACAAGGTGTTCAAGGAGGAAGTGCGAGCCAATTTCAAGAACCAAGGAGACACAATCAAGAGGTTGGAATCTCAAGTGGGGTATCTCTCTGAGCAGATTCCCAAACCCACAGATGGATTCCCAAGTGACACAGAGAAGAATCCAAGAGGTGAAACAAAGAAAGTAAGATGGGAAGATTGCAAGATGGTCACTATAAGTGATAAGGAGACTGAGGACAAGTTAAGCAAGCTGTCAGAACAACCTAAAGATACCTCAGCAGAGAAGGAGGAAAAAGAATACCAAGAACCAGAAATATCAAAACAGGAGCTGCTGAGACTCTATGCACCTTTTCCCCAGCTACTCAATGGTGCTGTGGAGAAGAGAATATACTCAAGATTTCTTGACTTGTTTGCATCTCTGCATGTGAACATACCATTCATCAAGACTATCCAACAAATGCTTGCGTACATCAAGTATATGAAGGAGCTGCTTCCTAGGAAAAGCTCACTCAAGGGAGGCCAAACTATAGTGATGAACAAGGAGTGTAGTGCCCTCATTCAACCATAGTCGCCTACAAAAAGAAAAGATCCAGGGAGTTTTCATGTCCTCTATGCCATAGGAGAAACAATGTTTCATAGAGCACTCTGCGATTTGGGAGCAAGCATCAACTTAATGCCCTTATCCCTGGTGAAGAGGCTGCAGATCAATGAGATATTGCCCACAGATGTAGTCATCAGGCTGGCTGACAAAACTCAAAAACAAGCAATAGGGATGGTGGAAAACGTGTTGTTAAAGGTTAGGAAATACTTTCTTCCCACAGACTTTGTCATCTTGGACATGGAAGAGAGTCACACTCACCCAATCATATTGGGAAGACCATTCCTAGCTACAGCCAGAGCACTCATAGATGTGGAGTGAGGGGATCTAATATTGAGGATCCATGATGAACGACTCAGCTTTAATGTCTTCAAACTCTCGCAAGAAGCAGACCAAGAAAACAAAGAACCAAGCAAAGATCATAATGAGATGCTGACAGAGGAAGCAAACACTGAAGCACAACCAGCCCATCTGGGAAAGCCCTTGGTTGATGAACAAGGAAATAAGCAGTTGTCACAACTCAAGGAAAAGCTGGAGGAACCTAAACTACCAGAGACATATGAAGACAACAACAAAATTTCCTTAGAAGAAGAAGTCACAAAGCAAGGCAACATCAAAAGGGACAAAGAAGAAGGTACCAAGGGGGTGGAGGAACAAGAAGATCCCTACGGAAAACTTCTCTCCAGGGGATAAAGTGATCTCAGCTTACTTCCCAGATATCCCCCCTAATCTCCCTACTGTACCATCTCAGTTACCTAAGGTCTTCACTATCAACAGAGTTCTCTCCTTGGAACATGAAGAGATCATTGATACAACCAATGGATATAAGTCCAAGGCAAGAGGGGAGGACTTGAAGCATTATCAACCTCCCTGATGAAGGAGAAATGTCAAGCTAGTGACGCTAAAGAAGCGCTTCATGGGAGGCAACCCATGTTTTATGAGCTTTTACTAGTGAATAAGTCAATATTCATGAATTTCAACCCAAACTTGACAAACACTTGGTGAAATCCTTATATTGCAGTATATAGTGAAGAACAAGTTTGGTGTTCAAAGCGTGCCAAGAAAGCATGAATACAACTGAGAGCATGCTAGTCTTGGAGCTTTGAATAGAACTTTTCATCACAGTGCTCCAAACTAAGTTTGGTGTCACCCCATGGTGCCACCAATGTGCATATAAGGATACACAGTTAGTTAGTTAGTTGGAGTTCATGAATAAACAATCTAATCTTTTCTTCTTTTTATTATTCTAGCCGTAAATTGTAACTTTTTTTTCTATGATATTATTTGATCTTTATAGGGAAAAGGAGAGGAGCATTGAAGGAGATTGATTGGACAATTAAATGAGAAAGGTTTGGCCACTTCATGAAGAGAAACTACACACTTGTCTCAAGAAGGAATGCATTGGAAAATGTTGCCATGCAACATTGAAGAAAGGAGACTCTTGAAGACCGAACCAATAACCCTCATAAAGTGATGATCCTTGTCCTTTCTCCATGCACAACCCCAACCGTCCATCAAGCAACCATTCCATCAATCCACACCCTCCACTCACTCATAATCTCCCTATATAAATGAGTCCTGGTACATACTTACCCCTCACATTCAAATTCCCACTCTCAACACTTCACACTTTCGACATCCAAAACCCCTTCATCACACCTCGTCTTATCCAACTAAATTTCTCATTTATCCTTACCTTCCAATCCCCTCAAACAGCAACTCAAATTCATGGCATCATTAAGTTCCAAGAGGCAAAAGAGGAAGGAACCAATGGAGAACATTCCTTTCGATGAAAAGAGATTCAAAACTTCCTTCCATGAACGAGAATTTGAGCGGATCAAGCTCAAAAAGATATTGTCCGAGTTAACCTTCCAATTCAATGAAGACGAATGCCCATAGATTCGGGAGAAAATTGAAAAAAGAGGGTGGCAAAGGCTCACTAATCCAGAGGGGAAGATCAATGGAAACCTCATCAAAGAGTTCTACGCAAATGTGGTGAGAGAAGGCAAAACCAGGGCCCCAACCTTCAAAAGTTATGTAAGAGGAAAGGAGGTGGACTTCAGCCCAAATGCTATAACAAGAGCTCTTCACCTGAAATCACCACATTTTGATGAGCCCAGTTATCATGCAAGGATAAGTAAAAGCCAAGACAATGATGAGCTCACTGAGATCGTGACTGACATCTGTGTTATAGCAGCTGACTGGGAGAGGTATGGAGATGGGAGACCCCGGTTCATCAAAAGGGGAGACCTTAGCCCGGAAGCCAAGGGGTGGTTCAAACTCGTGAGGAGGTCTATCCTCCCGGCTACAAATAATTCAGAGGTCAATATTAATCGAGCAACTATGGTACATTGCCTAGTACAAGGTGGAGAAATCAATGTGCATGAACTTATAGCTGAAGGAATTCAAGATTCAGCTGAGAAGCTTGAATCAGGTGCCAGACTTTGGTACCCCAGCACCATTTTCAGATTATGCAAAGAGGCCAAGGTGGTCTTTGAGGATAGCAATCCAGACTGGGTAAACCCTGAGAGGCTAATGACAATCCAGCGTATGGTCTATACTACACCTGCTCAGCAACAAAGAAGGCCACAAATAGGGAAACTAAAAGCAAAAGAAGGAGACCAAGAGGAGTCTCATCAGGAAGAATATCAACAAGAAGAGCATCCTTACCCAGTCGACTTGAATATGAATCACCTTCTAAAAGCCATTGAAGATTTGGGGATGAGACATATGGAAGGACAAGAGCAAATACTAAACCTTCAGTCCAACTGGATGAGCCAACAAGAAGAGTGGCAGAAACAACAAATGAAGCAGCAACAAGAACAATACTCCCAGCTCACTCAAGCCATCCACCAAGTTACTGAGAGGCAAGAACGTTAAGATAAGCATTTGCAAGAACTCAATCAGCGATAAATAGCTCAGATGAAAGCATTCAATGAGTTCACTGTACTTAATGAAGGACGGCAACTACATAGGGAGGAGTTCAACGTAAACACTCAAGCCAAGTTGAACTACATGTCTAGTAATATGCATCATCTACACTATGCCATCCTTACATATGATGAGGTCCAAAAAGATTTTGTAGAACAAGAAGAGAGGAAGGTGAAACAGCAGAAGGAAACACTCAAGAAGAAGATGGAAGATGGTGGTTTCTGGAAGAAGCTGATTGGAAAAAGCAAAGGGAGTGGGAGTACGAGCAATCAAGAGGGACACAAGGAGGACAAGCAAGGAGGAGAGCATGGGCAACCACATGAGTAAAAGGTGGAGTTCCTTCTTTGGTCCATCTTTTTCTATGCTTTGAATAAGGAAGATCTTGTATGAAATAGAACTTGCTTCCATAATAGTTTGAACCTTTTTAAAATTCTGTCTTTTAAGTTTTTGCGTTGAAGAGGTCTATGTTTACTAGTCTTTATGTCACTGCATCCTTACTTTGCTTACTTGTATGTTTGTCCCTTTAAATTAAATGAAAAGAGAATGAGTGTTTCAAAAGACCAGAGAGGATTTCATACTATGGAGTAAGTTCATGAGTTTATGGTATAGTCATAAGTTAGCTAAGTTGGTTCAACCATAAGATGGGAAGACAACTATCTGTCCTGAATCATATGCTTTGAATACACCCCATGAGACTAGCTAAATAAGAAGATCCTAATAAGAAAAAGGGAAAGAACAATAAAGGTTGAAAAATAAAAGAAAAAGAGTAAGCAATAAGGCTAGGCACCAATGGTTTTAATCTTGAGGCATGTGTCTGTGGTGCTCTTGTGTGAGGGATCTACTTAGATGAATAAGCTCTTAGGGGTGCCTTATCACTTGGTAACTTGGGTTAACTAACTCGGGATTAGCAGCTGAAAGTCCACTATCAAGAGTAACCTTCACTATAGAGCATTTAGTAACCCAAAGAGGTGCCGGACACCAAGGTCTCAAGAAAAGAAAATAAATAAACTATATGCATGTGGTGTGTATGTATGGGGGAGAGACTTGATCAAGTAAGTCCTTAGGGGTGCTTCAACACCTAGCACCTTGAACCAACTGGTTCGGGAGTGTTGGCTGAAAGCTTATTTTAAAGAGTTGCCCCCTTACAGAGCACTTAGCTTAAGAACAAAAATAAGCCCTGAAATAACAACAAAAGGATCAATGAATAAAAGTCTCATGGGATGCAACCACAGTAAGTATTCTAGGACATGATAAAGGTCTGAAAGCCAGGAATGAACCTAAGTTGCTATGCATGAAACCACCATAAAACCAAGGACATGACTTCCACAAGAATGACTCATTTCTCTTGGCATTCCATTCATCATTCTCTTGTTCCAGTACTTGCTTAGGGACAAGCAAGCTTTAAGTTTGGTGTTGTGATGCCAGGGCATTTTGGCCAGTTTCACTGACCTTTTCTTTACTATTTTTAGGGTAGTTTCATGCATTTCCTTAGGAAATAAGCTAGTTTTGGGTAGATATTCACTTACATCTTGATTCAAGCATACATTGTGCACTTTACATGATTTCATGAGGATTTTGCATGAATTTAAGGATAAATTGGATGTTGCATTTCCCATGACTTGGACTAAAACTTTGATGCACTTTATTGCTTGATTTCAGGAAAAAGGAAGTAAAGAAGGACCACATTAATGGCTACGTTAGTTACACTAACGTTAACACTAATGTGGAATGGGAGTAACTTGCAAAGTTAATGAGAAAAGTAATTGCCAATAACGCTCTCGAAGCCATCATTGCGCACGTTAAGAGTCACGTTAACTAAGTTAACGTGAACTCTAACGTGGAAGAAAGGAAATGGAGCCAACGTTAGTGACACTTAACATTATCACTAACGTTGGACCAAGCTCATAAGTGGCCACGTTAGGTGCCATGTTAACTTAGTTAACGTGGCTTCTAACGTTAAGAAGTAAAGGGGAAGCCAACGTTAGTGACATTCAACATTGTCACTAACCTTGGCCAAGTCACAATAAGCCACGTTAACTCCCACGTTAACCTAGTTAACGTGGAAGCTAACGTGAAGAGACAAAGTGGTCGACAACGTTAGTGACACAAAACATTGTCACTAACGTTGGAAGGAACCCACAGTAGCCCCAAGAAGCCACGTTAACTCCCACGTTAACCTAGTTAACGTGGAAGCTAACGTGAAAAAGGGAGATGATTGCCAAAGTTAGTGACACCTAACATTGTCACTAACGTTGGAATGAGCTCACACAAGCCACTATGAGCCACGTTAACTCCCACGTTAACTTAGTTAACGTGGAAGCTAACGTGGATAAGGGAATGATGAGCCAACGTTAGTGACACTCAACTTTTTCACTAACGTTGGAGATGGCTAGCATGGCCATGTTAGAAGCCACGTTAACCTAGTTAACGTGGACTCTAACGTGAGAATTAGGGGCACATTGGAACGTTAGTGACAATGGTAAGTGTCACTAACGTTCTCGAAGGTTGGCAAGCCTACGTTAAAAGAGCCACGTTAACTAAGTTAACGTGGACTCTAACGTAGGGAAGGGGGAGACTTCTCAACGTTATTAGGAAAGTTGAGTCCTAATAACGTGTGCGAAGGACATAGTGGAAACGTTAGTGGCAACGTTTATGCCACTAACGTTGAAGTTAACGTGGCTCTTAACTTTGGTGAGGAACGTTAGTGAAAAAGGTGATTGTCACTAACGTTCTTGAACCCATATTTTCACTGAACGTTAACACCACTAACTTCCTGAGCTAAAAGTCTCTGCCCACTTCACACTTTCTCTCTGCAAGTAAAACTAAGCCCAATGAAGAAGAAAACTACTTCAGACTCAAGATCCAAAGGCCCATACCCAAGACTTGAAGAATCAACTAGAAGAACAGAAGAGTAGTATATATAGGAGTAGCTTTGAATTATTTTGGGAGTTGGAAAGTTGGAAATTATAGGGAGCCTCTGGGCATAGAATTACTCTCTGTATTTTACTTTCTCTGCACTTCTAGTTTCATCATGTATTCTCCATCTTTGTTTTCATTTTCCAGAGCTATGAACAACTAAACCCCTTTCATTGGGTTAGGGAGCTCTGTTGTAATTTGATGGATTAATACTAGTTTTCATTATTCTTCTTCTATCTTTTCTCTTGATTTTAATTGAAAGCTTTCGATCTTCATCCAATTGGGTAGTTATCTTGGAAAAGAAGCTATTCATACTTGGATCTCTTCTGAACCTTGAAAGAGGAATGAAGAGATCATGCTAGAAATGCTTTCTCATGCTGGACCAAATTGGGTTTGGATGGATATGTGACTATAATCCTCTCAACACTTGATTTGGGAAATGCATGTGGTATAATCAGTGACCATACTTCATCTCTTCTCATGAGCAATTGACCAAGGAATTGGCTATTGATCAAGATTTGAGAGATTGAATTACAAGAAATTGTAATTCGATCACTTAAGATTGCCAAGGAGATCAATGAGTGCATTGATTGAGGAAGAGATGAAAATGAAATTGATCCGGAGAATGCAACATCTCCCAAGCCCAATGAACTCCCCATTTCTGATCTTACCCATTCTCTTTAATTTCTGTCATTTACTTTTATGAGCAATTTCTCCATTCCCATTTAAGATTCTGCAATTTACTTTCAGTCATCTACATTCAGCTCTTTATTTCTAGCATTTACTTTTCTGTTATTTACTTTTCCGCCATTTAATTTTCTGCAAATTCTCAACTCAAATTCTGATTCGCTCAACTAGAACATTCCTCTAATTAAAGTTGCTTGATCAATCAATCCCTGTGGGATTCGACCTCACTCTATTGTGAGTTTTTACTTGACGACAAATTCGGTACACTTGCCGAAGGAAATTTGTTATGAGACAAGTTTTCCGTGCATCATGCATAAATCCACTTCCGGGGACAACTTGGTGTGTGCTTTGGCTGAGCTTGAATGTTACACGTGCAGAGGCTCTTTCTGGAGTTGAACGCCAGGTTGTAACGTGTTTCTGGCGTTCAACTCTGGTTCATGATGTGTTTCTGGCGTTTAACTCTAGACTGCAGCATAGGACTGGCGTTCAACGCCCTTTTGCGTCGTCTAAACTCGACCAAAGTATGGACTATTATATATTGCTTGAAAGCCCTGGATGTCTACTTTCCAACGCAAATGGAAGCGCGCCATTCTAAGTTCTGTAACTCCAGAAAATCCACTTTGAGTGCAGGGAGGTCAGAATCCAACAGCATCAGCAGTCCTTCTTCAACCTCTGAATCTGATTTTTGCTCAAGTCCCTCAATTTCAGCCAGAAAATACCTGAAATCACAGAAAAACACACAAGCTCTTAGTAAAGTCCAGAAATGTAAATTTAACATAAAAACTAATGAAAACATCCCTAAAAGTAACTAGATCCTACTAAAAACATACTAAAAACAATGCCAAAAAGCGTATAAATTATCCGCTCATCACAACACCAAACTTAAATTGTTGCTTGTCCCCAAGCAACTGAAAATCAAATAGGATAAAAAGAAGAGAATATACTATAAATTCCAAACTATCAATGAAACATAGCTCCAATCAGATGAGCAGAACTTGTAGCTTTTTGCCTCTTGAATAGTCTTGGCATCTCACTTTATCCATTGAGGTTCAGAATGATTGGCATCTATAGGAACTCAGAGTTCAGATAGTGTTATTGATTCTCCTAGTTCAGTATGTTGATTCTTGAACACAGCTACTTTATGAGTCTTGGCCGTGGCCCTAAGCACTTTGTTTTCCAGTATTACCACCGGATACATAAATGCCACAGACACATAACTGGGTGAAACTTTTCAGATTGTGACTCAGCTTTGCTGAAGTCCCCAATTAGAGGTGTCCAGGGTTCTTAAGCACACTCTTCTTTTGCTTTGGACCTTGACTTTAACCGCTCAGTCTCAAGTTTCACTTGACACCTTCACGCCACAAGCACATGGTTAGGGACAGCTTGATTTAGCCGCTTAGGCCAGGATTTTATTCCTTTAGGCCCTCCTATCCACTGATGCTCAAAGCCTTGGGATCCTTTTTATTTACCCTTGCCTTTTGGTTTTAAGGGCTATTGCCTTTTTGCTCTTGCCTTTTGGTTTTAAGAGCCTTGGCTTTTTCTGCTTGCTTTTTCTTTTTCTTTCTATTTTTTTTTCTGCAAGCTTTGTTCTTTGCTGCTTTTTCTTGCTTCAAGAATCATTTTTATGATTTTTCAGATTATCAAATAACATGTCTCCTTGTCATCATTCTTTCAAGAGCCAACATATTTAACATTTTAAAACAACATCTTCAAAAGACATATGCACTGTTCAGGCATTCATTCAGAAAACAAGAATCATTGTCACCACATCAATATAATTAAACTAAGTTCAAGGATAAATTCAAAACTCATGTACTTCTTGTTGTTTTGAATTAAAACAGTTTTCATTTAAGAGAGGGGATGGATTCATAGGACATTCATAACTTTAAGACATAGTTACTAAATACTAATGATCATGTAATAAGACACAAACATGGATAAGCACTTAACATAAAGAAAACAAACAGAGAATGTAAGAACAAGGAATGAGTCCACCTTAGTGATGGTGGTGTTTCCTTCTTGAGGAACCAATGATGTCCTTGAGCTCTTCTATGTCTCTTCCTTGTCTTTGTTGCTCCTCCCTCATTGCTTTTTGATCTTCTCTAATTTCATGAAGGATGATGGAGTGCTCTTGATGTTCCACCCTTAATTGTCCCATGTTGGAACTTAATTCTCCTAGAGAGGTGTTGATTTGCTCCCAATAGTTTTGTGGAGAAAAATGTATTTGAGGCATCTCCGGGATCTCATGGTGATGAGCTTCATGCGTCTCGTGAGCTCCATGAATGGGCTCTCTTGTTTGCTCCATCCTTTTCTTAGTGATGGGCTTCTCTTCCTCAATAGGAATGTCTCCTTCTATGTCAATCCCAGCCGAATTGCATAGATGGAAAATGAGGTGAGGAAAAGCTAACCTTGCCATAGTGGAGGACTTGTCAGCCACCTTGTAGAGTTCTTGAGGTATAATCTCATGAACCTCCACCTCTTCTCCAATCATGATGCTATGGATCATGATGGCCCGGTCTATAGTAACTTCAGACCGGTTGCTAGTGGGAATGATTGAGCGTTAAATGAACTCCAACCATCCTCTAGCTATAGGCTTAAGGTCCAGTCTTCTCAGTTGAACCAGTTTGCCTTTTGAGTTAATCTTCCATTGAGCTCCTTCCACACATATGTCCATGAGGACTTGGTCCAACCTTTGATCAAAGTTGACTCTCCTTGTGTAGGGGCGTGCATTCTCTTCCATCATTGGCAAGTTGAACGCCAACCTTACATTTTCCGGACTAAAATCTAAGTAATTCCCCCGAACCATGATGAGATAATTCTTTGGGTTCGGGTTCTTACTTTGATCATGGTTCCTTGTGATCCATGCATTAGCATAGAACTCTTGAACCATTAGAGTTCCGACTTGTTGGAACTTCCCAACCTCTTCTATAGATCTCATGTCGGATCTCCGGATACTCATTTCTCTTGAGTTTGAAAGGGACCTCGGGGATCACCTTCTTCTTGGCCACAACATCATAGAAGTGGTCTTGATGAGCTTTGGAGATGAATCTTTCCATCTCCCATGACTCGGAGGTGGAAGCTTTTGTCTTCCCTTTCCCTTTTCTAGAGGATTCTCCGGTCTTGGGTGCCATCAATGGTAATGGAAAAACAAAAAGCTTATGCTTTTACCCACACCAAACTTAGAATATTGCTCTCCCTCGAGCAAGAGAAGAAAGAATAGATGAAGAAGAAGAAGAAAATATGGAGGAGAGGAGAGACAGGTGTATTCGGCCAAGAAGAGAAGAGAGGGTTGTGTTGTATGAAAATGAGGAAAAATGGAGGGCTATATATAGGGAAGGGAGGGGGTTAAGGTTCGGCCATAAGGGTGGGTTTTGGGTGGGAAATTGATTTTGAATTTTGAAAGTAGGTGGAGTTTATGAGGTAGGTTTATGGGGAAGAGTGGATGATGTGAGTGGTGAAGTGGTGATAGGGAAGAGAGATTGAGGTGATTGGTGAAGAGTTTTGGGGAAGAGTGTTTATTGAGAAGAGAGGATGAACATTGAGAAGAGGGAAGAGAGTGAGTGGAGGTAGGTGGGGATCCTGTGGGGTCCACAGATTCTGAGGTGTCAAGGATTTGCATCCCTGCACCCATTAGGCACATAAAACGCCTTTGCATGCAATTCTGGCGTTTAAACGCCGAATTGATGCTTGTTCTGGGCGTTCAACGCCCAGATGCAGCATATTTTTGGCGTTGAACGCCAGCCAGATGCTTGTTTCTGGCGTTCAGCGCCAGCTTTTCTTCACTGCGCATTTCTAGCGTCTGGACGCCAGGATGCTGCTTGTTTCTGGCGTTCAACGCCAGATCCATGCTCTGTTCTGGCGTTGAATGCCATCCAGATGCTCCTTACTGGCGTTTAAACGCCAGTAAGATCCTCCTCCAGGGTGTGATTTTTCTTCTGCTGTTTTTGATTCTGTTTTTAATTTTTTTGATTTATTTTGTGACTCCACATGATCATGAACCTATAAAGACATATAACTAATAAAAATATAATTAAATAAAAATTGAGTTGCCTCCCAACAAGCGCTTCTTTAATGTCAATAGCTTGACAGTGGGCTCTCATGGAGCCTCACAGATGTTTAGAGCATTGTTGAGACTCCCCAACACCAAACTTAGAGTTTGACTGTGGGGGCTCTGGTTGACTCTGTTTTGAGAGAAGCTTACTGTGCCTCTTTTCCATGTTTACAGAAGGATGTCCTTGAATTTTAAACTCAAGGGAGTCCTCATTCAATTGAAGGACTAATTCACCTCTGTCAATATCAATCACAGCTCTTGCTGTGGCTAGGAAGGGTGTTCCAAGGATGATGGATTCATCCTCATCCTTCCCAGTATCTAGGATTGTGAAATCAGCAGGGATGTAAAGGCCTTCAACCTTTACTAATATGTCCTCTACTTGTCCATAAGCCTGTTTTCTGGAATTGTCTACCATCTCTAATGAGATTTTAGCAGCTTGTACCTCAAAGATTCCCAGTTTCTCCATTACAGAGAGTGGCATGAGGTTTATTCCTGACCCCAGGTCACATAGAGCCTTCTCAAAGGTCATGGTGCCTATGGTACAAGGTATCTGGAACTTTCCAGGATCTTGTTTCTTCTGAGGCAATCTCAGTTGATCCAATGCATTCAGTTCATTGGTGAATAGGGGAGGTTCATCTCCCCAAGTCTCACCACCAAATAAATTGGCATTCAGCTTCATGATTGCACCAAGGAACTTGGCAACTTGCTCTTCAGTAACATCCTCATTCTCTTCAGAAGAAGAATACTCATCAGAGCTCATGAATGGTGTAAGGAGGTTCAATGGAATCTCTATGGTCTCTAGATGAGTCTTAGATTCCTTTGGTTCCTCAAAGGGAAACTCCTTATTGATCACTGGACGTCCCAGGAGGTCTTCCTCCTTGGGATTCACGTCCTCCCCTTCTTCCTTGGATTCGGCCATGATGGTTATATCAATGGCCTTGCACTCTCCTTTTGGATTTTCTTCAGTATTACTTGGGAGAGTACTAGGAGGGATTTCAATGATCCTTTTACTCAGCTGGCCCACTTGTGCTTCCAAATTTCTAATGGAGGACCTTGTTTCATTCATGAAACTCACAGTGGCCTTAGATAGATCAGAGACTAAGTTTGCTAAATTAGAAGTATTTTGTTCAGAGTTCTCTGTTTGTTACTGAGTGGATGATGGAAAAGGCTTGCTATTGCTAAACCTGTTTCTTCCACCATTATTAAAGCCTTGTTAAGGCTTTTGATCCTTCCATGAGAGATTATAGGTGTTTCCATAGGGTTCACCCATGTAATTCACCTCTACTATTGCAGGGTTCTCAGGATCATAAGCTTCTTCTTCAGAAGATGCCTCTTGAGTACTGTTGGATGCAGCTTGCATCCCATTCAGACTCTGAGAAATCATATTGACTTGCTGAGTCAATATTTTGTTCTGAGCCAATATGACATTTAGAGTATCAATTTCAAGAACTCCCTTCTTCTGAGGCGTCCCATTACTCACAGGATTCCTCTCAGAAGTGTACATGAACTGGTTATTAGCAACTATGTCAATGAGTTCTTGAGCTTCTGCAGGCGTTTTCTTTAGGTGAATGGATCCACCTGCAGAAGTATCCAATGACATCTTAGCTAATTCAGACAGACCATCATAGAATATATCCAGGATGGTCCATTCTGAAAACATGTCAGAAGGACACTTTTTGGTCAGTTGCTTGTATCTCTCCCAAGCTTCATAGAGGGATTCACCTTCTTTCTGTCTGAAGGTTTGAACATCCACTCTAAGCTTGCTCAACTTTTGAGGAGGAAAGAACTTGGCTAAGAAAGCCGTGACCAGCTTATCCCAAGAGTTCAGGCTATCTTTAGGCTGAGAGTCCAACCACACTCTAGCTCTATCTCTTACAACAAACGGGAAAAGTATAAGCCTGTAGACTTCAGGATCTACTCCATTAGTCTTAACGGTATCACAGATCTGCAAGAATTCAGTTAAGAACTGAAAAGGATCTTCAGATGGAAGTCCATGAAACTTGCAGTTTTGCTGCATCAGAGAAACTAATTGAGGTTTCAGCTCAAAATTGTTTGCTCCAATGGTGGGGATGGAGATGCTTCTTCCATGTAAATTAGAATTAGGTGCAGTAAAGTCACCAAGCATCCTCCTTGCATTATTATTATTTTCGGCTGCCATCTCCTCTTTTTGTTCGAAAATTTCTGAAAGGTGCTTGCTGGATTGTTGTAATTTAGCTTCTCTTAGTTTCCTCTTCAGAGTCCTTTCAGGTTCTGGATCTGCTTCAACAAGAATATTCTTGTCCTTGCTCCTGCTCATATGAAAAAGAGGGGATAGAAAAATAATAATAATAAGGATCCTTTTTACCCAGGTATAGAGGTTCCCCTGTGTGAGTAGAAGAAGAAAAGAATGTAATGTAAAGGAGGGAAGAAAAAAACTCGAACACAGAAAGGGAGGTAGTGTTCAAATTTTTGGATGGGAGAGAAGTGTTAGTAGATGAATAAATAAATAGAAGGAGATGAGAGAGAAAGAGGAATTTCGAAAATTATTTTTGAAAAATGGTTAGTGATTTTCGAAAATTAAAATTAAAATTTGAAACAATTAGTTAATTAAAAAGAATTTTTGAAAAAGAGGGAAGATATTTTCAAAAATGAGAGAGAGAGAGTTAGTTAGGTAGTTTTGAAAAAGATAAGAAACAAACAAAAAGTTAGTTAGTTAGTTGAAACAAATTTTGAAAATCAATTTTTGAAAAGATAAGAAGATAAGAAGTTAGAAAAGATATTTGAAAATCAAATTTTTGAAAAAGATAAGATAAGAAGATATTTTTGAAAAGATATGATTGAAATTAGTTTTGAAAAAGATTTGATTTTTAAAATCACAATTAATGACTTGATTCACAAGAAATCACAAAATATGATTCTAGAACTTAAAGTTTGAATACAAACTTGAAATTTTTGAATCAAAACATTAATTGTTGATGATATTTTCAAGAATTATGAGATAAAATTAAGAAAAAGATTTTTGAAAAATATTTTTAAAATTTTCGAAAATAAATAAGAAAAATGAAAAAGATTTGATTTTTGAAAAAGATAAGATTTTTAAATTGAAAATTTGATTTGACTCATAAGAAAACTAGATTTTTAAAAATTTTTTGAAAAAGTCAATCCAAATTTTCGAAATTTATGAGTGAAAAAGGGGAAGATATATATATTTTTTTTTTTGAATTTTCAATTATGAAAGAGAAAAACATGAAAATGACTCAATGCATGAAAATTTTTAGATCAAAATGATGAATGCATGCAAGAATGCTATGAATGTCAAGATGAACACCAAGAACACTTTGAAGATCAAGATGAACACCAAGAACTTATTTTCGAAAATTTTTATATGCAAAGAAAACATGCAAGACACCAAACTTAGAAATCTTTCATGTTCAGACACTATGAATGCAAAAATGCACATAAAAAACAAGAAAAGACACAAAACAATAAAATATGAAGATCAATCAAGAAGGTTTATCAAGAACAACTTGAAGATCATGATGAATGCAATGCATGAATGCAATTTTCGAAAAATGCAAGATGAGTATGCAATTAACACCAAACTTAAAAATTGACTCAAGACTCAAACAAGAAACATGAAATATTTTTTTGATTTTTTTGATTTTCTAATTTTTTTGGATTTTTCGAAAATTATTTGCGAAAAAGAAAAATAAGGATTCCAAAATTTTTAATGTGAATTCCAGGAATCTTTACTACAAGAAAAACACTCATTCAGGTACACTTGAAAAGTGTAGCCAAAAGTGAAAAAAATGATGCCTTAGGCTACGGCTACACTTTTTGGGCTATGGCTACGCTTTTTGGGGTGATTCCTATTCGGCCGTTGCCTATTCTCAAAGGCTACGCTTTTCTGCACCAAGGGCTATGCTTTTGGCGTTTGGGAATAGGCTACGCTTTTCAAGTGATGCTGTGCAGGACCAACGGCTACGCTTTTCAGCTTCCATTTTTACTAGAATAGGCTACGCTTTTCAACACTATTGCATCACCTGTCAAGTGTAGCCACATTATATTCCATGGCTACTTTTTATAAGTGTAGCCTTAGGTCCCTCATTTTTTTTTGTATACTATAGCTACTGTATATAAGTGTAGCCTTAGGTCCCACATTATATTCTGCATTTTTAATTAAATGAGTTAAATATTATAAAATAAAAATAAATACATAATTATACTAAATAATTTTTTTAAATAATAAAAATTATCTGTAACCAAAATATATTTATAATAATGATCCAAAAGTACTAGAATAATGTTAATTTTAAATATTCATACATCTCATATTAAAATAAACATAGCCATATCAAAATAACTATGATATCACTTAGAATTTACTACTAATACTCTATAAAAAATTAAAATATTATATCCTACATAAGTATCTTCTAATAAAAGTCATTAGTCAACTATACATGTATCCATTCCCAACACTACTCTATCTTCGACAATAAACCACAATAATAATCAACTTAATCTTCATTATCATCATCCTCAATATTATCCTGCATAATTATATAGAAAAGTAATTAGAAAAATATTTATAATGACATTCGCGGTTATAAAAATTAAAAAATCAGACTCAAAACTATCAATGACTGATATCATTAATCCTTTTTGTACCGTGTACAAGTTTCACCAATGCATAGTAGTGTTTCACAAATTCAAAATTAGAATTCAAAGATAAAAAAGTATAAGCTATAAACCATAAGATAAAGAGCTATAATTTAAAAAATCATCAATGGCATCTGATTTGGCACGCTTCATTATACCCATTACCATCTTGCCTCACAAGCCAACATAGCTATTGAAATTCAAATCAATATTAAATTAGGATCAAATTTTCAAATTTGTTGCTTGTATCTTTTTTTTTAAGATTTATTTATCAGGGTATATTTTAATAATATAATAAGATTTTTAAAGTTTTAGTATATTAAAAGTAAGTATTACAATGAGTATCAGTTTGTAATCTGACATAATTTTGTATTTAAGCATATTCTTAAACTGTATATTATAATATTATTTTATATTATAATATTCATTTAAATTTACACAAATAATAAAAGAATTTGAAACTGAAAATATATTTATTGGGAAGAGAAATTGAGGTGATTGGTGAAGAGTTTTGGGGAAGAGTGTTTATTGGGAAGAGAGGATGAACATTGAGAAGAGGGAAGAGAGTGAGTGGAGGTAGGTGGGGATCTTGTGGGGTCCACAGATGCTGAGTTGATCCTGTGGAGTCCACAGAACCCGAGGTGTCAAGGATTTGCATCCCTGCACCCATTAGGCATGTAAAATGCCTTTGCATGCAATTCTGGCGTTTAAACGCCAAATTGATGCTTGTTCTGGGCGTTCAACGCCCAGATGCAGCATATTTCTGGCGTTGAATGCCAGCCAGATGCTTGTTTCTGGCATTCAGTGCCAGCTCTTCTTCACTGCGCATTTCTGGCGTCTGGACGCCAGGATACTGCTTGTTTCTAGCGTTCAACGCCAGAAACATGTTCTGTTCTGGCGTTGGACGCTAGACAGATGCTCTTTACTGGCGTTTAAATGCCAGTGAGATCCTCCTCCAAGGTGTGATTTTTCTTTTGTTGTTTTTGATTCCGTTTTCAATTTTTATATTTATTTTGTGACTCCACATGATCATGAACCTAATAAAACATGAATAACAATAAAAATAAAATTAGATAAATAAAAATTGGGTTGCTGATGACATGTCACCATGTCATGTTTTTCTATGCTTTTTCCTTTGTTTTCAATAGGTTTTATGCACTTTCATGAGCCATAAGCAAGCCAATTGGGTAGATTTCCATGTTTCCTTTGATTCAATCAACCATGGATGAATTAATGCAATTTCATGAGATTTTATGCTATAATTGTCATATATTATGAAAGAATAACAAACTCATGATTTTGAGCATAGCTTTGATGTGTTTGGTTGATTGATGATAGGTGAAAAGAGTTGTGAAGAAGGTTGAAGGAAGAAGGAATGGCTAGGAGCAAGAGAGAACAAAAAGTTTGAGCCAAAGTTTGCCTCAAACTTTAGCTCAAACTTTTGGAAGAATTGAAAACACCCCAGAGGAAAAAAGCTTGAGCCAAAGTTTGCCTCAAACTTTAGCTCAAACTTTTGGGAGAAAAGCTTGAGCCAAAGTTTGCCTCAAACTTTTTGGCAAACGTTGGCGCCACACCAACATACCCAGGGGAGAAAAAGGTTGCGCCAACGTTTGCCTCAAGCTTTTTGGCAAACGTTGGCGCCACAAGGCATACAAGGGGTATACTTCCAACAAGAATAACTTGAGCTAAAGAGCTCCAAATGAGGTGATTCAAAAAGAAATGGAAAGTAGGAATCGAGAGCTTTCCAAGCATATATGGCACTGCATGGTGGACACTAAAATTAAGGGAGAAAACTGCCCCGAAATGTGCATAAACGAACATGGTGGCAACTTGCAGTGAGGCCAACTTACCTCTGCACCTTCGACGGAGTATAACTCGAGCTGTGGAACTCCAAATGATGCGCTTTCAAAGGCATTGGAAAGTAGACATTCTGGGCTTTCAAACAATGTATAATATTATGGGGTGGACAATGCGTTTGAGCCTCCAGAACTGGCATTTTCGACCACGTTTGAGGCAAACTTTACCTCAAACGCTGCACACCAAAGCCAGCGACCCTGTCCTCTTCAAAGGAGCATAACTTGAGTTGTAGATGTCCAATTGAGGTGATTCTAATTGGGTTAGAAAGCTGACATTCAGAGCTTCCCAACCATATATAATAGTCTATAGTTGGCATGAAATTGGCAACGTTGACAAGAGGACAAAGTAGCACCCCACACATGCATACAAGGTGATCCACGTTTGGCTAAAAGTTTGACCTCAAACTTTAGCTCAAACGTGGATATCAGCAAAAGGGGGTGGCTGATATAAAAAGCTTGAGCAAAAGTTTGCCTCAAACTTTGACTCAAGCTTTTGTGCTTTATGTCCCAATTCACAATGGGTTTCTCTCCAACTCCAAGTGCAATCAACAGAGGCCATCTTCAACCCAAATCCAAAGCACGCAAAGCCCATTATCATCACTCAAAGGCACAAGAGATAGATAAAATAGGAATTTCATTTAATTGTAATTTGTCTTTAATTTCACTTTCATTTTTATTTTCATTTTGTAAAAAGCCTATATAAGGCATCATTCTCATTTTAGAAAGGAAGCCCGAATAGAGAGAAGGGAGGGCGAGCTCCACTAGGGAGCATTAGGAATACAGAAATCTCTCTCTTTAGTTTTTCTTTTTGTTTTGAATCTTGGGTTGAGAATTGAAGAAATTCTGTTTCAATCTCACCTTGAGAATTCTCTCTGTTTTCTTCTTCTGCAAACTTTCAAGTGAATTGTGATTTGAATCAAAGTTCGTTTCATCGCTTTCATCTTTAATTTTCCTGCATCTTGTTTGCTAGCGGATCAAGGAAGGAATTGAGATCTAGACTTGTTTTCTAGTCTCATTGATTTCCTGAGATCTTCAACCTCTCATTTAGATTTTGCAATTGAGCTGCATTTCATTTTCTACTCGGTTCCTCAATTCAATTTACATTAAGCCTGCTGCAAATCTCATTTACATTTCCTGCACAATTTTAAATTCCTCTGCAATTGCTCTAAGTTCTAATTCACTGCAATTTTGCTTCTCTGTTTACATTGCTCCTAATTTACTTTCCTGCAATTTAAGCTTGCTGTAAGAGTTTTAAATTCTGATATATTGCTCTATTTAATTTCCAGCACCCCAGCCCCTTTACTTTTCATGCAATTTACTTTTCTTGCAATTTAAGTTTCAGCTATTTTACCTTCTTGTTCTTTAAGTTACTTGCAATTTTACTTTCTGCACTTTATAATTCCTTGTCATTTACATTCTGTTGCTTTAAGTTTCACCCAATCTCACTTAAATGTTAGCTTGACTAAACTAATCACCCACTAAAGTTGCTTGATCCATCAATCCTCGTGGGATCGACTTCACTCACGTGAGTTTTATTACTTGATGCGACCCGGTGCACTTGCCGGTTAGTTTTGTGTGTTTGGGGTTCGATTTTCGTTTTCCAAAAATACACATCAAGTTTTTGGCGCCGTTGCCGGGGATTGATTTAGATCAACAATGATTAAGTGGGTGAGAAGTCTAGATTAAGCATTTTCTTTGTTTTTTGTTCTTGAAACCAAGGTGTTTGTGTTTTTACCTCACTAAGCAAATATCATCTGAAACATGAATTTCAATTTTATTTGGTGTTGTGTTTTACAAAATTCAAATGGAGTTCAACTCATCTTATGATCAAACAAATTTTATGGGATATTACCCACCATCACCAATCTCTAATGGTGGCTGGGAATATCACCAAGAGAATACACATTCTGAGCACTCCAATTCATGGAGATTTGCTTCAGAAACACAAGATGAGCAAGAAAATCATATGGGATATCTTCCTCCACCACAAAATGATGCAAGTTGCTATTCTAATGATGGTTGGGGGGAGCAAAACCAGAAAACATTTGAGAGCCCATATTCCACTTATCAAGAGCCATCTTCACTCGAACGTACTATCAATTCACTTATACAAAATTTTCCAACCTCACCTTCTAGTTTTTCATCTGAAAATTCTTCATCACTGGACTTTGTCTCCACACAAAATCCTTGCCAAAACTCACCACCCACACAAACTTCCATGAACCAAAGACTCTCAAAGCTTGAGTCCATGCTCAAAAGAATTGCGGAGGAGAAAGAGAAATACCAGAAAGAACAAGAGAACTCCCTCAAAAACATGGAAGTGCAGTTAGGCAAATTGTTGAATGCAAGGAAGGAGGAAATGGAAAAACAAGAACATAAAGTCCCTGTGTCAAGTGAAATTGCAAAAAAGAAAGATGTGGTGGAAATAGTTGAAAATGAAACTGCACTTGAGGTGACAAAAGAACCTGAACACTCACAACCTCCTCAAACCCCCTGGACCAAAAAGTCTCAACAATTGAATCTGAGATTAAAAGATATGAAGAGGAGATGAAGAAATGTTGGGAAGATCAACAAACCTCCTCCATGAAAGAGCTATTAAAACAAATGTTGAGTGTAAAAGAGGAAGTGGAGGAGCAAGAAAGTGAGGAAGTCATTCCAAACTCAAGTGAGGCAGAGAAGTACATGAAGGAGGAGTACATGGAACTACCAGTTCAAAAGGCTCTGGATGAATACAAAACTCCAATAATCACACAGCAACCAAGACTTGGATTCAAAGAAGTGAAGGCAACTAACAAGAGCACCAATCCTGTCCCTGATCCAGCAAGCAAGATCAATCAAGCCATTTGCAAAAGGAAGCTTGCTGAGGAAAGGCCAAGGCAAGGGACAGTAGCTGAAACTTCTCCTCCTTTGAAGTCATTTCTCTTAACAAATTGGAAGAAGAGGAAGAAAGTAAAGAACAGGTAGATAGTAGGTACATTTTTTTTTCTCCTTGCTTTGTTCAAATTCAATAAATTGGCATATGGTTACATTCTAACTTTGGTGTTGCCTTGCAACAAATTGTTTTCAATATTTTTGGATGATTGCATTAAATCAAAAATGAAAGTGACACACCAAGATTCTAAGTTTGGTGTGCCACCTATTTTTCTATGCAAATCATTCAGCAACACCACTTGTCTGCATAACCATAATGTCTTTAAAGTGTTAATTTTCTTTTGGTTTGATATTTTGTTATTCTGTTTACTTTAGTTAATTCTTTGTTTTTAATGCTTTCATTTTAGTTTACTTATTCACTGTGTTTGTTAATACATTACCGAGAGAGTTTTATTCATGACATATTCTTGGCTTGGTGATTGTACTTAACAAATAACAGTTTCACTTGCTTAGTTTTAATTCAAATAAATGGACATAGGATTGCATTCTAAGTTTGGTGTTGCTATGCAACACAAGTTGCTTCAAATCTTTACTGGATACTTGCATTGATTCCAAGTGAAAGTGTCACACTAAGTTTGGTGTGCCACTTATCTTTTATGCAATGTATTGTGCACACCTTCTTATATATGCAATCACAATGCCTCTGTCTCTTGTGCCTTGATTGTTATCTTTAATTTTGCTTGCTTGAAACACATGTATTGCTAACATTTCATTGTGTGAGACACTCATGATCCATCTTAGCCCCATAGCCATTATTCTAATTGTTGCTTGAGGATGAGCAAGCATGTTGAGTTGGCAAGGGAAAGAGGAAGAATAGAGGAAAAAAGGACAACAATAATGAAGATGAACTACAAGGTTGTAGCGTTCCTTTTCTCCTCATTTGTTTCAAGCACTATAAACTGCATGATTGTCTTTACCTTCTCTGTATGCATGTGTGTATGAAAAGGCATAGTTTGATTTCTAAATTGCAACATGGTGCTGTGCCATTATGATTACCAACTTGAGTTTTGTGAATTCAAAAGCAATAAAGTATCATGATCATAAATAAACAAGGCATTAAAGAAGATTTTAGCATGTGCATAAAAGTATTGGAAAGCTAGTATGTTTGATTGTTGCTTAATTGCATTGGATTTTATTTAATTGAAGTTTTCATCTAGTACATTTGTTAAATCTTTTGAAAATCATGAAAACCTTGAAGAAGCAAATACAATTAAAGCAAGAAAAGAAAAAGGAAAAGAATGAGAAAGCTGAAGACTCTGAGTACCAATGGCAATTTATTTGTTAAGTACTTGTGGTGTTTATGTATCAAGCCAAATGCTTGAAAACAAAACACTTAGAAGTCAAGGCTAGGCTCAAGTGCAAAAGCACTCCCTCAAAGCTCAAGGCTCTGAGCATCAATGATTAGAGAGTCAAGAAAAGAAAAGAAAAAATGAGATTAATGAAGTCCTCTAATCAAATGCTTGTGGTGCTTATGTATCAAGTGGTAATACTTGAAAACAAAGCATTTAGAAGTCGTAGCTTTGTTATCAACTCATGGGGCAAAGCACCCAAAATGAGAAGCTAAATAAGAAAATCAAAAGCTTGTTTCAAGGAAGAAATATAAAAGAAAGATTTCATAAATTAGGCTAGATGGAAGCATCAATCATTTACATTTCTTTTGTGATTGTAGCATGCTTAGAAAACTAGCTTACCATGAACATTGAGTTGCTATTCTTCTTGCCTTGGATTGTCAATCTTTATTGCATGATTCTTTTCTTGCTTGGGGACAAGCAAGGTTTAAGTTTGGCGTTATGATGATATGTCACCATGTCATGTTTTTCTATGCTTTTTCCTTTGTTTTCAATAGGTTTTATGCACTTTCTTGAGCCATAAGCAAGCCAATTGGGTAGATTTCCATGTTTCCTTTGATTCAATCAACCATAAATGAATTAATGCAATTTCATGAGATTTTATGCTATAATTGTCATATATTATGAAAGAATAACAAACTCATGATTTTGAGCATAGCTTTGATGTGTTTGGTTGATTGATGATAGGTGAAAAGAGTTGTGAAGAAGGTTGAAGGAAGAAGGAATGGTTAGGAACAAGAGAGAACAAAAGGTTTGAGCCAAAGTTTGCCTCAAACTTTAGCTCAAACTTTTGGAAGAATTGAAAACACCCCAGAGGAAAAAAGCTTGAGACAAAGTTTGCCTCAAAATTTAGCTCAAACTTTTGGGAGAAAAGCTTGAGCCAATGTTTGCCTCAAACTTTTTGGCAAACGTTGGTGCCACACCAACATACCCAGGGGAGAAAAAGCTTGCGCCAACGTTTGCCTCAAGCTTTTTGGCAAACGTTGGCGCCACAAGGCATACAAGGGGTATACTTCCAATAAGAATAACTTGACCTACAGAGCTCCAAATGAGGTGATTCAAAAAGCAATGGAAAGTAGGAATCGAGAGCTTTCCAAGCATATATGGCACTGCATGGTGGACACTAAAATTGAGGGAGAAAACTGCCCCGAAATGTGCATAAACGAACATGGTGGCAACTTGCAGTGAGGCCAACTTACCTCTGCACCTTCGACGGAGTATAACTCGAGCTGTGGAACTTTAAATGATGCGCTTCCAAAGGCATTGGAAAGTAGACATTCAGGGCTTTCCAAAAATATATAATAGTATGGGGTGGACAATGCGTTTGAGCCTCCAGAACTGGCGTTTTCGACCACGTTTGAGGCAAACTTTACCTCAAACGCTGCACAGCAAAGCCAGCGACCCTGTCCTCTTCAAAGGAGCATAACTTGAGTTGTAGATGTCCAATTGAGGTGATTCCAATTGGGTTAGAAAGCTGACATTTAGAGATTTCCAACCACATATAATAGTCTATAGTTGGCATGAAATTGGCAACATTGACAAGAGGACAAAGTAGCACCCCACACATGCATACAAGGTGATCCACATTTGGCTAAAAGTTTGACCTCAAACTTTAGCTCAAACGTGGATATCAGCAAAAGGGGGTGGCTGATATAAAAAGCTTGAGCAAAAGTTTGCCTCAAACTTTGACTCAAGCTTTTGTGCTTTATGTCCCAATTCACAATGGGTTTCTCTCCAACTCCAAGTGCAATCAACAGAGGCCATCTTCAACCCAAATCCAAAGCACGCAAAGCCCATTATCATCACTCAAAGGCACAAGAGATAGATAAAATAGAAATTTCATTTAATTGTAATTTGTCTTTAATTTCACTTTCATTTTTATTTTCATTTTGTAAAAAGCCTATATAAGGCATCATTCTCATTTTAGAAAGGAAGCCCGAATAGAGAGAAGGGAGGGCGAGCTCCACTAGGGAGCATTAGGAATACATAACTCTCTCTCTTTAGTTTTTCTTTTTGTTTTGAATCTTGGGTTGAGAATTGAAGAAATTATGTTTCAATCTCACCTTGAGAATTCTCTCTGTTTTCTTCTTCTGCAAACTTTCAAGTGAATTGTGATTTGAATCAAAGTTCATTTCATCGCTTTCATCTTTAATTTTCCTGCATCTTTTTTGCTAGCAGATCAAGGAAGGAATTGAGATCTAGACTTGTTTTCTAGTCTCATTGATTTCCTGAGATCTTCAACCTCTCATTTAGATTTTGCAATTGAGCTGCATTTCATTTTCTGTTCGGTTCCTCAATTCAATTTACATTAAGCCTGCTGCAAATCTCATTTACATTTCCTGCACAATTTTAAATTCCTCTGCAATTGCTCTAAGTTCTAATTCACTGCAATTTTGCTTCTCTGTTTACATTGCTCCTAATTTACTTTCCTGCAATTTAAGCTTACTGCAAGAGTTTTGAATTTGGATATATTGCTCTATTTAATTTCCAGCACCCCAGCCCCTTTACTTTTCATTCAATTTACTTTTCTTACAATTTAAGTTTCAGCTATTTTACCTTCTTGTTCTTTAAGTTACTTGCAATTTTACTTTCTGCACTTTATAATTCCTTGTCATTTACATTCTGTTGCTTTAAGTTTCACCCAATCTCACTTAAATGTTAGCTTGACTAAACTAATCACCCACTAAAGTTGCTTGATCCATCAATCCTCGTGGGATCAACCTCACTCACGTGAGTTTTATTACTTGATGCGACCTGGTGCACTTGCCGATTAGTTTTGTGTGTTTGGGATTCGATTTTCGTTTTCCGAAAATACACATCAGTTGCCTCCCAACAAGCGCTTCTTTAATGTCAATATCTTGACAGTGGGCTCTCATGGAGCCTCACAGATATTCAGAGCATTGTTGAAACTCCCCAACACCAAACTTAGAGTTTGGTTGTGGCCTTTCAACACCAAACTTAGAGTTTGACTGTGGGGGCTCTAGTTGACTATGTTTTAAGAGAAGCTTACTGTTGATGAGATATTTTAGAGGAAAATAAATTTCTCCCAAAACACACAAATCTAACCGGCAAGTGCACCGGGTCGTATCAAGTAATAAAAACTCACGGGAGTGAGGTCGATCCCACAGGGATTGAAGGATTGAGCAATTTTAGTTTAGTGGTTGATTTAGTCAAGCGAATCAAGATTTGGTTGATGGTTTTGTGACTTGCAGAATTAAATTGCATTGAAGTAAAGAGAACAAGAAATAAATTGCTGAAACGTAAAGAACAAGAAATTAAATGGCGGAAGCTTAGAGTGCAAGAAATGTAAATTGCGGAATCTTAAAGCGCAAGGAATGTAAATTGCTTGAAATGTAAAGGGGATTGGGATGTGGATTTGCAGAAATTAAACAAGGAAAAATTAAATTGCATCAAACAGAAGAGGGAAAGGGAATTGGGATTGAACCAGATATGAAGCAGAAAAGTAAATGAACATAGAAAGCAGTAAACAGAGAAGTGAAATGGGAAATTCAGATCTCAGGACCCAGAGACTAGAAAACCAAGTCTAGATCTCAATGCCTTCCTAGATCCAACAAGAACAATTGCAAGGAAATTGTAAATTGCAAGGAAAATAGATGAAGAGCAATTAACCGGAAATGAAATTCAATTAGCAGTAAAGAAACAGAGATCCAAGATTGAGATTGAAACAGAATTTCTTCAATTCTCCAATCCAAGATCCAAGACAAGTGTAATTGAAATTTAAAGCAATAAAACTGAGAGGAAGAGAAATGAATTCTCCTTCCCCAAGACAAAGAAATTAAAGTTCACTCAATATCAAAAGCTCTCCGAAAACTGTTATGAAAATTCCAAAAGGAAAGCTTCCTGAGAACTTGAATTCTATCTTATTTATACACTTTCTTCCAATGATCTTCAAGCCTTGAGTTGGGCCTTTGCTCTTGGTGGAATTGGGTTGAAAGAGGCCTTGGTTGATTGCTCTTGAAGTTTGAAGAAGAACCAAAGTGAACCAATTGAACCGGGTTTGAGTTTTGCAAAAGTTGGACCAAAAGTTTGAGCCAAAGTTAGGGGGCTAACGTTGGCGCAAACTTTTGCTCCTTCCCCATTGAATTTTCATGTGCCAACGTTAGCCTCCAAGTTAGGGGGCTAACGTTGGCGTAAACGTGGGATGGCCAGGGAGGAATTCATGTGCCAACGTTAGCCTCAAAGTTAGGGGGCTAACGTTGGCGCAAACTTTTGGTGCCCAGGGGAGAAATTCATGTGCCAACGTTAGCCTCAAAGTTAGGGGGCTAACGTTGGCGCAAACTTTTGGAGCCCAGGGGAGAATTTTCAAGTTCCAACGTTAGCCTCCAAGTTAGGGGGCTAACGTTGGGGCTAACTTTTCAACCAAAAGTTTGTGCAAAAGTTTGATGCTAACTTTAGGTCCAGCTTCTTGCTTCCTGGTTCAATTTCACTTATTCCATTGTCTTCTCTTTACTCCTAGCCATTCCTTCTTGCTTCAACCTTTCTCCAAGCTTTCTTCACCTATCATTAATCAACCAAACTCATCAAAGCTATGCTCAAAATCATGAGATATTCATTCTTTCACAATATGCAACAAATATAGCATAAAACCTCATGAAATGGCATGAATTCATATATGGTTGATTCAATCAAGGGAAACATGAAAATCTACTCAATTAGCTTGCTTGTAGCTCAAGAAAGTGCATAATTCTAATGAAAACAAACGAAAAAGACTAGTTAAAATAGGCTAAGATGACTTGTCATCACAACACCAAACTTAAAGCTTGCTTGTCCCCAAGCAAGAAAAGATTTATTGAGAAGAAAGAATGAAATGGAAGAGGATGTTCATGCTAGCAGAGTATTATTGATAGTTCATGGGGTTTTGTGTGGATATGCAAATACTCACTTCTTATTGACTCCTAGGCCTAGAAAGTCTCCTTCAAGCTTCAAGTGACATACTGCTATGACCTCTCATTATTCTTTTATCCTTGGCTATTACTTTGTTCATAAGCTTTATTTGAGTGTCATGTGTAGCAAGTTCATTTTCTTTTCTTTATACTTGACACATTATTCACTATAGACACTTGGCTCACATTCCTTCTTAAAACATTGATGCCCAGCACCTCTTTGGGTTACTAAATGCCTTGTAGTTAGGTTGCTCTTGATAGTGGACTTTCAGCTGATGATCCCGGATTAGTTAACCCAAGTCACTAAGTGTTGAGGCACTCCTAAGAGCTTACTAATCCAAGCAGATCCTAGTACAAAGACATCACAGGCATATATTTTAAAGTTCAAGCTATTGGTGTCCAGCTTTGTTTCTTTTTGTTTCCTTTTTTTTCTGCCACTTTTTGGCTATCTTTTTTTTTTCTTTCCTTCTTTATGTTTTTCTTTCTAACCAAGGAATTTAATTCAATTGAGATTCATAGACAGTAGGCCACTCTTTACTTAGAAGGAGATATCCTGGCTCTTTATTCACTAAAAGTGAGCTATTATACACTCACACACATACCACCACTTACTTTTATTCTACTTCTATCTAACAGAGACCATTTCACTTCACATTCAAACTTTTTCTTTTATTGAATTTAAAGATGTAGGGGACAACACATGCTTCTTGTCAAGTGAAAATAAACACACAAGCACACACATAAACTAGCCTACTTATTTTAAAAGAAACAAACATAATGCAAAGGCTTTTAATTAAGAAGAACTACTTAGAAATGCAAAGACAACTTAGAACAGATAGAATGCATGTTTTTTTTCTTTGTAGTGATGAACAAGGAGCAAGTCCACCTTTCATTTGTCATGCCTTTTCTTTCTCCTTTCGTACACTTGGCTGCTAGTGTTCCCACCATCCTTGTTTGGTGCCTGTTGATCTTGCCAAAAACCAGCTTTATTCATAGCTTCATCCACTCTATCTTCGAGTCTCATAGCCCTGCTCACTTCTACCTCACTTCTCATTTTGAAGAATTCATCAAAAGTTGGGAATGCCGGGTCCATGTTGTGCAAATGTTCTCCAATATAGTTCAGTTTGATTTGGCTATTGACATTGTAATCGGCTTGCACTTCATACCTTGCATCTTGGAGTGTTGTGAACTCTTTAAGAGCCTTCAAATTTTCAGCTTGCATTTGTTCCAACTTCCCAAAAGATTCATGAGATTGAAAGGCATGTTCTTCTTGCATCACAAGAAATCTTGACTCGAATTCATTTTGTTTGTTCATTATTCTTAGCTCCCTTTCTTCTTGTGCTTGTTGGTTTTTCATGTACAGAGAATGGTATTCTTCTTGCCTTTCTTGGATTCTCGTGTACTGTTGAGACAATCTCCCTATTGCTTCTTGCATTTGAGCCATATCCATATTGCCATGTGGGAAAAAGTGTGGCTGCTCCTCCTCCTCTTGTGGCTCTTCTTCTATGTGTGGCTCATCTTCTTCCATTGGTTCTTCTACTTCCCTTCCTCCATGTGGCCTTTGGCCTTGATGTGCTTCAAGAGGCATCATCATCCGTTCAATGGTTATGGGCATGCCTTGGCTTAACCACATTGGATTCTCCTCTTCCATTGGAACCTTAGCCCTTGCACACAACCTCCAAATGGTGCTCGGATAGTACAACCAGGATCCGGCCGAATTCTTTTCAGCTAGCTTTTGAATGTCTCTTGCAAGGATTTCATGAACTCTTATCTCTCCTCCCACAATGATGCAATGCAGCATCACGGCTCTCTCCCTGTTAACTTCTGAGGTGTTCACTGTGCCCAGAATTGATCTTTTCATCAACTCATACCATCCTTTTGCTTCCAGAGTGAGGTTACATCTCTTCAGGAACTTGTATCTGTTCTTGTTATCTCCTTCCCATTCTGAGTTCTCAAAACAAATATCTCTCGCAATCTCCTCATAATCTTGATCTTCATTCAATCTTTGTTGGTATCCCGGTTCATCAAAGCGGACTGACCTTAGTTTCAAGACTTTCTTGATTGCGTCCGGGCTAAAGTCTACTTCCACCCCACGCACATAGCTCTTGTACGTTGGGGGCTCACGCATGTCAAGCCTTGGGACATTTGCATAGAACTCTCTTATGATATTGGTATTAATTCGGGTGGCTGGTGATGTAAGTTCCTCCCATCTCCTCTTCCGGATTTTGTTCTTCATTTCTTGACATCCATCATCCGGCAACATGAATGGAATTTCAGGATAGATTCTTTTCTCGTTCATCCATTGAATTTGCATTTGATGAAACCAAGACTTGAACCTCCGTTGGTCATATTCATGTGTTTCTTCCTCTACTATTGGATCTTTTCCTTTTCGTCGTTTGGTTCTTGAGGAGGATGCCATGATCACTTGGTTGGTTGAGAGGGAATGTGAAGAGTGTTGGAGAGTTTGATGTGTGTTTGGAGGAAAAAGAAATTAGGACCGGACTTGCTATGACAAGAAATTATGAAGAGAAGTTTAAGTGGTTGGAGTTTAAAGTAAGAGAAAGGTTGCACAAAGCTTGTTATGTTGAGGAGTGATTCGGTCATGTGCATGGCTTGAAGGTGGTATGCTTTTAAATGAGCAATGAAGGGCTAGGATGCAATTAGACACTATGGGGATCAAAGGTGTGCATGTATGGATGAATGAAGACAAAATTTGCTCCTTCCCTTGCCTTTGCCGTGATCATTCTCAAGGAGTGACAGATTTCTTTCTTGAAGCATGTGATGGGATTTTGTCCTTATGCTATGCTTTCCTTTGTCTTGTCTTTTTCATTGAAGATTCTTTGACCTCCTAGTCATCACAACAAGACAACATATATTAGTCTTATCCAACCGTAGCAAGAGTGTTCTTTTTAGTAATACTATGTGAACCATCAATTCTTATCTCATTTGAACCGTGATACTCTCTTTGGAGGACACCAAACTTAATGTTTGGTCATGTATAAAGAAAATGAGTCTTTTCCTCCAATTAGTGAAGTTCAAACGTTAAATGTCCATAAGAAAAAGAATTGTTTCCATTACACTTTCTTTTTCTCTTTTTTTTTTTCATGAAGGATTAATTGTATCCTTGAATCGGTGCATCAAGGTTTGATGAACACCAAACTTGTTTCTTGTCAAAGGGTACATCACAATTAATGCCTTCATTACCGAATAAGAATTTTTTCATTTATAAGATTTTGAAGAACAACAATTGTATGATTATTGATGCATGAGTTTCTACTTTTCATGAAGCTATGTGGACACCAAACTTAGTGTTCGGCCATATGCTTTGTTAAGATACTCCAAGCATGCAAAATGGAATTATTTGTAACATTGGTTTAGTGTGCTTGAAGGCACACCAAACTTAGCATATGTTTCAAAATAGTGCATGCAGTCAATGGACATGTTCATGAAAAGAGAAAAGAATTCATGCTCAATTGATCATAACTTATTGAATTTAAAATGACATGAATCTTAAAGCATGGGTTGCCTCCCATGGAGCGCTCTTTTATTGTCATTAGCTTGACATTGAGGCTTTCTTTTATGGTGGTTGGTGCTTGTAGGGCCTCAATTTGTCTCCTCTGACTGTGATCCTCTTCTTTGTTCTCTGGTGTTCAATTTCAGCATGCTCTAATGATAGTATGTTGCTGACAGTGTAGTAATCCTCGGTTTGTTGATTTGCCCCCAGCTGTTGATATATCAGTTGCACTTTGTCACCTTTGGAAAGCCCCTCTGTTGGAATCTTTCTGTTCTTCCAACCCCTTTTTGCTTTGTTTCTGCGTTTCATCTTCCCTTTTGTTGTTCTTTCTTTTCTGGCCGTAGGTTTTCCTTGGGGACCTCTCTTCTCAGTGGCTAATACTCTAATATCCTCTTGGGCTTTTTCATCAGTCTGCACAATCTTTAGCATTGGGATGTTGTTGTGACTTTCCTGGTCATTTTTCATATAGTCTTTCTTCTCCTTGCTAAATTATGCCTCAGGTAATACCTTCAGAGTGACACTCTGGTCATGCATCCTGAGAGTTAATTCCCCTTCCTCTACATCTATGATAGCTCTAGTAGTGGCCAAGAATGGCCTTCCCAGTATAACAGAGTCACCATCATCATCGTTTGATTCTAGAACCACAAAATCAGCAGGGTATATAAAACTGTCCACCTTGACCAAAAGATTTTCAATTACACCCCTGGGGTATACCATTGACTTGTCTACCAGCTCCAGAGACATTTGTACTGGTTTGACCTCCTCTATATGCAGCCTTTTCACCAAGGAGGATGGTATTAAGTTAATACTTGCTCCGAGATCGCACATTGCTTTAGTGATTGTCAATTCCCCAATGGTGCAAGGCAACAGGAAGCTTCCTGGGTCCTTAAGCTTGGGAGGAGGCCCCTTTTGAATCAAGGCCCTGCATTCCTCAGCAATCATTATGGTTTCTTTCTCATCCCAGCTTCTTTTCTTGTTGATAAGATCCTTCAGAAACTTGGAATATAGAGGCATTTGCTTAAGTGCTTCAGCCAAGGGAATATTGATTTCCAGCTTCTTAAAAATCTCAAGGAATTTGTGAAAATGCTGGTCTTTAACCTCTTTATTAAACCTCTGGGGATATGGCAGTGGAGGCGTGATGTTTTTTTCTAATTGCTGCTGCCCCTGAGCTACTTCCTTCGAGCTATGTGGCTGGTTGTTCTTCTCTTTAAATTTCTCAGTGCTTTTGTTTGGCATCACAACTTGCTCCTTAGCCTCATCTGCCTTTGTTTGCTTTTCATCCTCTGTTGGTTCTTTGATGTTCTCTGCTTGCTTCCTTGTAGTGTCATTGTTGCTTATCAATGTTCTCCCACTCCTTAATTGTATTGCCTTGCATTCTTCCTTGGGATTTGGAATTGTGTCACTGGGCAGTGAGTTTGAAGGTCTCTCAACAGATACTTGGTTGGAGAGTTACCCCATCTATCTCTCTAGGCTCTTCAGGGAGGCTTCCTGATTCTTGGTTACCATTTCCTGGTGTTTCAACATTTTGTCTATCATGGCCTCCAAGTGTGTGATTCTTTGGGCTTCAGGTGATATTTGAGGTGGGTTATGAGATGTGGATGGTGGATGGTAGGCATTTTGGTTGGTGGGTTGGTTATTAGATTGGTATTGGTTGAGGTTGGGGTAGTTGTTTTGAGGTTTTCTGTAGGGGTTTTGGTTAGTCTGCTGCTGGTTGTGATTTTGGTTACTTCTTGGGTTGTGTTGGTTTGAGTTCCTCTGCCATGGTTGTTGGTTTTGGGTATGGTTATCTCCCCATCTGAGGTTTGGGTGGTTCTTCCAGGATGGATTGTATGTATCACCATACACTTCATTTGGTCCTTGGTTGTGCATATACTGTACTTGCTCTTGTTGTTGTTCTTCTTGAGTTTCTTCACTCTGTCCCCATGTGGTTGGTGGTTGGCTAGTGTTAACTGCTGCAACTTGGAGACTATCAATCCTCTTGGCCATTTGCTCAAATTGTTGTTGAATTTGCTGCTGCATTAATTTGTTTTGAGCCAGGATTGAATCCACTCCTTCTAGCTCCATTACTCCTCTCCTTTGTGATGGTTGGCGGCCTCTTTGATGAGCAAAGAAATATTGGTTGTTCGACACCATATCAATGAGTTCTTGAGCCTCCTCTGCAGTTTTCATGAGTTGCAAGGAACCTCCAGCTGAATGATCCAAAGCTTCCTGGGATTTCAGTGTTAATCCCTCATAGAAGTTCTGAAGCTTCTCCCACTCATTAAACATGGTAGGGGGACATTTCCTGATCAGAGCCTTATACCTCTCCCATGCCTCATAGATGGGTTCGGCCTCCATTTGTGTAAATGTTTGAACCTCAGCCTTTAACCTTATAATCCTCTGAGGTGGATAAAATTTTGCAAGGAACTTAGTTACCAAATCATCCCAGTTGTTAATGCTGTCCCTTGGAAACGATTCCAACCATTGAGTGGCTTTGTCCCTGAGAGAAAATGGGAATAGCATCAGTTTGTAACTGTCAGGGGGCACTCCATTAGTTTTGACAGTGTTGCATATCCTCAAGAAAGTGGACAAATGTTGGTGCGGGTCCTCAAGTGGTCCTCCACCAAAAGAGCAGTTGTTCTGAACCAAAGTGATGAGTTGTGGCTTGAGTTCAAAATTATTAGCATTGACATTTGGAGCCAAGATGCTGCTCCCACAATGTCTAGGATTTGCAAAGGTATAGGAAGCCAAAACTCTCCTTTGGGGTGGGTTGCCATTGTTGTTGTCTTCTCCACCTGGTGGATTGGTTAGATGTTCCTCCATCTATTGGAATTCTTCGTCTGATTCCTCTTCTCCAACAATATTTTTCCCTCTTTCAGCTCTTCTTAACCTCCTGAGAGTTCTTTCGTCTTGTTCATGAAAATTGGGTATGGTTCTCCTTGTACCTAACATACAAGCAGAGCATGAGAAATGCACAAAACCAGTGACACTTCAATTTACTGCCAGATTGAAGTGTTAGTTAGTTTAAGCAAAAAATCAAACAGTTAGTGGGTTAATCAAAATTAAAGAAAAAGTGCTTGATCTAGATTACCACCTCACTTAATCATTGTCAATCTAATCAATCCCCGGCAACGGCGCCAAAAACTTGATGAGATATTTTGGAGGAAAATAAATTTCTCCCAAAACACACAAATCTAACCGGCAAGTGCACCGGGTCGTATCAAGTAATAAAAACTCACGGGAGTGAGGTCGATCCCACAGGGATTGAAGGATTGAGCAATTTTAGTTTAGTGGTTGATTTAGTCAAGCGAATCAAGATTTGGTTGATGGTTTTGTGACTTGCAGAATTAAATTGCATTGAAGTAAAGAGAATAAGAAATAAATTGCTGAAACGTAAAGAACAAGAAATTAAATGGCGGAAGCTTAGAGTGCAAGAAATGTAAATTGCGGAATCTTAAAGCGCAAGGAATGTAAATTGCTTGAAATGTAAAGGGGATTGGGATGTGGATTTGCAGAAATTAAACAAGGAAAAATTAAATTGCATCAAACAGAAGAGGGAAAGGGAATTGGGATTGAACCAGATATGAAGCAGAAAAGTAAATGAACATAGAAAGCAGTAAACAGAGAAGTGAAATGGGAAATTCAGATCTCAGGACCCAGAGACTAGAAAACCAAGTCTAGATCTCAATGCCTTCCTAGATCCAACAAGAACAATTGCAAGGAAATTGTAAATTGCAAGGAAAATAGATGAAGAGCAATTAACCGGAAATGAAATTCAATTAGCAGTAAAGAAACAGAGATCCAAGATTGAGATTGAAACAGAATTTCTTCAATTCTCCAATCCAAGATCCAAGACAAGTGTAATTGAAATTTAAAGCAATAAAACTGAGAGGAAGAGAAATGAATTCTCCTTCCCCAAGACAAAGAAATTAAAGTTCACTCAATATCAAAAGCTCTCCGAAAACTGTTATGAAAATTCCAAAAGGAAAGCTTCCTGAGAACTTGAATTCTATCCTATTTATACACTTTCTTTCAATGATCTTCAAGCCTTGAGTTGGGCCTTTGCTCTTGGTGGAATTGGGTTGAAAGAGGCCTTGGTTGATTGCTCTTGAAGTTTGAAGAAGAACCAAAGTGAACCAATTGAACCGGGTTTGAGTTTTGCAAAAGTTGGACCAAAAGTTTGAGCCACTTTTCATATCAGCTAGCACATTTTTCTGATATCAACGTTGGTGCCAACGTTAGGGGTCTAACTTTGACCCTAACGTTGGCCTTGCCTAGTGTGCTTGTGGCGCCAACGTTAGCCACCAAGTTAGGGGGCTAACGTTGGCGCAAACTTTTGCTCCTTCCCCATTGAATTTTCATGTGCCAACGTTAGCCTCCAAGTTAGGGGGCTAACGTTGGCGCAAACGTGGGATGGCCAGGGAGGAATTCATGTGCCAACGTTAGCCTCAAAGTTAGGGGGCTAACGTTGGCGCAAACTTTTGGTGCCCAGGGGAGAAATTCATGTGCCAACGTTAGCCTCAAAGTTAGGGGGCTAACGTTGGCGCAAACTTTTGGAGCCCAGGGGAGAATTTTCAAGTTCCAACGTTAGCCTCCAAGTTAGGGGGCTAACGTTGGGGCTAACTTTTCAACCAAAAGTTTGTGCAAAAGTTTGATGCTAACTTTAGGTCCAGCTTCTTGCTTCCTGGTTCAATTTCACTTATTCCATTGTCTTCTCTTTACTCCTAGCCATTCCTTCTTGCTTCAACCTTTCTCCAAGCTTTCTTCACCTATCATTAATCAACCAAACTCATCAAAGCTATGCTCAAAATCATGAGATATTCATTCTTTCACAATATGCAACAAATATAGCATAAAACCTCATGAAATGGCATGAATTCATATATGGTTGATTCAATCAAGGGAAACATGAAAATCTACTCAATTAGCTTGCTTGTAGCTCAAGAAAGTGCATAATTCTAATGAAAACAAAAGAAAAAGACTAGTTAAAATAGGCTAAGATGACTTGTCATCAACTGTGCCTCTTTTCCATGTTTAAAGAAGGATGACCTTGAGTTTTAAACACAAGGGAGTTCTCATTCAATTGAAGGACTAGTTCGCCTTTGTCAATATCAATCACAACACTTGCTGTGGCTAGGAAGGGTCTTCCAAGGATGATGGATTCATCCTCATCCTTCCTAGTGTCTAGGATTATGAAATCAGCAGGGATGTAAAGGCCTTCAACCTTTACTAGCATGTCCTCTGCTTGCACCTCAAAGATTCCCAGTTTCTCCATTATAGAGAGGGGCATGAGGTTTATCCCTGACCCAAGGTCATATAGAGCCTTCTCAAAGGTCATGGTACCTATGGTATAAGGTATTAGGAACTTTCTAGGATCCTATTTCTTCTGAGGCAGTCTCAGTTGATCCAATGCATTTAGTTCATTGGTGAACATGGGAGGTTCATCTCCCCAAGTCTCACTACCAAATAAATTGGCATTCAACTTCATGATTGCACCAAGGAACTTGGCAACTTGCTCTTCAGTAACATCCTCATTCTTTTCAGAAGAAGAATACTCATCAGAGCTCATGAAGGGCATAAAGAGGTTCAATGGAATCTCTATGGTCTCTAGATGAGCCTCAGAGTCCTTTGGTTCCTCAGAGGGAAACTCCTGATTGAACACCGGACGTCCCAGGAAGTCTTCCTCACTGGGATTTACGTCCTCAACCTTCCTCCCAGGTTCGGCCATGGTAATCAATTCAATGGCCTTGCATTCTCCTTTTGGATTCTCTTCTGTATTGCTTGGGAGAGTACTAGGAGGGGTTTCAATGATTCTTTTACTCAGCTGGCCCACTTGTGCTTCCAAATTTCTAATGGAGGACCTTGTTTCATTCATGAAACTCACAGTGGCCTTAGATAGATCAGAGACTAAGTTTGCTAAATTAGAAGTATTTTGTTCAGAGTTCTCTGTCTATTGCTGAGTGGATGATGGAAAAGGCTTGCTATTGCTAAACCTGTTTCTTCCACCATTATTAAAGCCTTGTTGAGGCTTTTGATCCTTCCATGAGAGATTTGGGTGATTTCTCCATGAGGGGATTATAGGTGTTTCCATATGGTTCACCCATGTAATTCACTTCTGCTATTGCAGGGTTCTTAGGATCATAAGCTTCTTCTTCAGAAGATGCCTCTTGAGTACTGTTGGATGCAGCTTGCATTCCATTCAGACTCTGAGAAATCATATTGACTTGCTGAGTCAATATTTTGTTCTGAGCCAATATGGCATTTAGAGTATCAATTTTAAGAACTCCCATCTTCTGAGGCGTCCCATTACTCACAGGATTCCTCTCAGAAGTGTACATGAACTGGTTATTAACAACCATGTTAATGAGTTCTTGAGCTTCTGCAGGCATTTTCTTTAGGTGAATGGATCCACCTGCAGAAGTATCCAATGAAATCTTAGCTAATTCAGACAGACCATCATAGAATATATCCAGGATGGTCCATTCTGAAAGCATGTCAGAAGGACACTTTTTGGTCAGTTGCTTGTATCTCTCCCAAGCTTCATAGAGGGATTCACCTTCTTTCTGTCTGAAGGTTTGAACATCCACTCTAAGCTTACTAAGCTTTTGAGGAGGAAAGAACTTGGCTAAGAAAGCCGTGACCAGCTTATCCCAAGAGTTTAGGCTATCTTTGGGTTGAGAGTCCAACCACACTCTAGCTCTGTCTCTTACAGCAAAGGGGAAAAGGATGAGCCTGTAGACTTCAGGATCTACTCCATTAGTCTTAACAGTATCACAGATCTGCAAGAATTCAGTTAAGAACTGAAAAGGATCTTCAGATGGAAGTCCATGAAACTTGTAGTTCTGCTGCATCAGAGAAACTAATTGAGGTTTCAGCTCAAAATTGTTTGCTCCAATGGTAGGGATGGAGATGCTTCTTCCATGTAAATTGGAATTAGGTGCAGTAAAGTCACCAAGCATCCTCCTTGCATTATTATTATTATTTTCGGCTGCCATCTCCTCTTCTTGTTCGAAAATTTCTGAAAGGTGCTTGCTGGATTGTTGTAATTTAGCTTCTCTTAGTTTCCTCTTCAGAGTCCTTTCAGGTTCTGGATCTGCTTCAACAAGAATATTATTGTCCTTGCTTCTGCTCATATGAAAAAGAGGGAATAGAAAAATAATAATAGGGATCCTTTTTGGCACAGTATAGAGGTCCCTGTGTGAGTAGAAGAAAAGAAGAAGAAAAGAATGTAATGTAAGGAAAGAAACACAAGGGTGAGGAGAGCAAAGATGTGAGATGAAGAGAAGTGTTAGTAGATGAATAAATAAATAGAAGGAGATGAGAGAGAAAGAGAATTTTCAAAAATTATTTTTGAAAAATGGTTAGTGATTTTCGAAAATTAAAAGATGAAATAAATTAAAATTAAATTTTGAAACAATTAGTTAATTAAAAAGAATTTTTGAAAAAGAGGGAGATATTTTCGAAAATTAGAGAGAGAGGGTTAGTTAGGTAGTTTTGAAAAAGATAAGAAACAAACAAAAAGTTAGTTAGTTAGTTAAAACAAATTTTGAAAATCAATTTTTGAAAAGATAAGAAGATAAGAAGTTAGAAAAGATATTTTAAAATCAAATTTTTGAAAAAGATAAGATAAGAAGATATTTTTGAAAAGATATGATTGAAATTAGTTTTTGAAAAAGATTTGATTTTTAAAATCACAATTAATGACTTGATTCACAAGAAATCACAAGATATGATTCTAGAACTTAAAGTTTAAATCTTTCTTAACAAGTAAGTAACAAACTTGAAATTTTTGAATCAAAACATTAATTGATGATGTGATTTTCGAAAATATAATATAAAATTAAGAAAACTAATTTGAAAATATTTTGAAAAAGATTTTTGAAATTTTCGAAAATAAAATAAAATAAAAAAAATGGAAAAGATATGATTTTTGAAAAAGATTTGAAAAAGATAAGATTTTTAAATTGAAAATTTGATTTGACTCATAAGAAACAACTAGATTTTAAATTTTTTTGAAAAAAATCAACTCAAATTTTCAAATTTTATGAGAGAAAAGAGGGAAAGATATTTTTTTTTATTTTTGAATTTTTAATGATGAAAGAGAAAAACATGAAAAAGACTCAATGCATGAAAATTTTGGATCAAAACAATGAATGCATGCAAGAATGCTATGAATGTCAAGATAAACACCAAGAACACTTTAAAGATCAAGATGAACACCAAGAACTTATTTTTGAAAAAAAATTTTTATGCAAAGAAAACATGCAAGACACCAAACTTAGAAATCTTTAATGCTTAGACACTAAGAATTCAAGAATGCATATGAAAAACACCATACAACACAAAACAATATAATATGAAGATCAATCAAGAAGGTTTATCAAGAACAACTTGAAGATCATGAAGAACACTATGAATGCATGATTTTTTTTTTAATAGTGCAAGATGAACATGCAATTGACACCAAACTTAAAATCTGACTCAAGACTCAAACAAGAAACACAAAATATTTTTTTGATTTTTTTGATTTTATGATTTTTTTGTATTTTTATTTTATATTTTTCGAAAATTAGTGTGAAAAAGAAAAATAAGGATTCCAAAATTTTTAATATGAATTCCAGGAATCTTGCACTCTTATTCTAAAGCTCCAATCTGAGGGTTAGACATGGCTTAATAGCCAGTCAAGCTTTAGCATGTAAATCTTTTGGATCTGGAACAGCAGCAGGTGGATTAGCAACAACTAGCTTGCTCTTGATACTGTTAGGTTGGAAGCCCCAGTCTAAATGAATTTAGACATGGCTTTACAGCCAGTCAGGCTTCAACATGCTTCATGAAACTCTAGAATTCATTCTTAAAAATTCTGAAGAACAATATTGTTCATACCCTGGGTCGAACTGTCCGACCCGGGATGATTGGTGGCAAAACGACTAACCTCTTCAGGTCCGACTATCCGACCTCTTCTTAAAGAGATCGGCCAAATCGACAGGAGAGCCCAGTAAAGGGCCCAAATGGAGGAACACGACCCAAATCCAAAAGCAGTTCAAGCCTACAGAGATAAAGGCGGTTCCCTTAAAGATAAGCTGACTTCACTCAAGATAAAGATAAGATAAGATAAGATAACTAACTTATCTTATCAGAAAGGTCAGCCCACACTACTATAAATACACTGGAGCACCCAGGTATAACATATACTCTGATTCGACATAAAACCTGCTTAATATCCATGCTAACTTAAGCATCGGAGTCTCTCGCAGGTACCCCCCACCTTCTGGTGGCCAAGGATCAGCGGTGCAGCAAGTCCAATAAGTCGGACACAACAGCTCCGGCCGCCACCAGCCAGCCGGACATGTCATCTCCGACCAGTACAGAAGATCTCATCCGAGATCGACCTCCAGTTTCAGGTAACCCTCGGAACATTGGCGCCGTTGCCGGGGAACCTGAAAGTCATCCCAAAACCATGGCGGACGGCCATGACAACGACCACGACTCGGATCTGAAGAACAGAACACCGCACAAGAACGCAGACACTACACTAAAGGATACTTCGGAATCCAACGGTGACAAAAACTCACCGAATCCGGGAGCCATGGAAGCACTTCAAGATCGCTTAAAGCAACTCGAGAAAGAAACCCAACAACAACGGGAGATCAGAAAGGATCTACAAAGAGAGGTACGGCGACGTCGAGAACTAGAAGAAAAACTACAGCAATTGGAGGCCGACCTCAAATCAAAAGCTCCTCGGATCACTCCTGAGGAAAATTCACGCAAAGAACAGGATCCATTCACTAGGGAAATCATGAAGACCAAAATCCCAAAGGATTTCAAGCTCCCGGATATGGTTTTGTATGATGGCACTACAGATCCCAACCATCATCTCAGCAATTTTAGAAGCAGAATGTACCTTACCGATGCCTCAGATGCCGTTCGCTGCAAAGCTTTTCCAACAACTCTCACGAAAATGGCGATCAGATGGTTCGACAACTTACCTCTGAAGTCCATCTCAAATTTCGACGACCTGGCCAAAAAGTTCCTGGCCAGATTCTCCATCCAGAAAGATAAGGCCAAGCACACACCCAGCTTACTAGGGATCAAGCAAGGAGATCGGGAGAGCCTCCGCAACTACATGGAAAGATTCAACAAAACATGCATGGACATACAAAGTTTACCAACAGAGGCCGCCATCATGGGGCTTATCAATGGCTTACGAGAGGGACCTTTCAGCCAATCTATATCAAAAAAGTATCCTACCTCCTTAGACGAAGTCCAGGAGCGAGCAGAAAAATACATCAACATGGAAGAGAACGCTCAGCTGGGAGAAATCTTAAAATCTGGGGCCTCCTACCGAGACAAAGACAAGGACCCCAAAAGAAAAGAAGATCGACAGGGTGAGAAAATAAAAAAATACCACAACTACACTCCTCTCAAAGCATCCCTGGTCGACGTGTACAAAGAAGTCTGCCATACAGAAAAAATCCCCCTAGCGCGGCCACTCAAAGGTAAAAGGGGAGGAGGAAACCGGAAGGAATATTGTGAATACCATCGAATTTGAGGGCACTCTACCAACGAGTGCTTCGACTTGAAAAATATCATAGAAAAATTGGTAAGAGAAGGAAAATTAGATCGATTTTTTGCCACCCTGGATGATGACCAAAGAAAAAGACGGAGAGACGAAGATGATGGACGAGCTGAACGGTCACCTCGGACACCAGAAAGACACGTCCACATGATACACGGCGGATTCGCAGGAGGTGGGATCTCCAAATCATCCCGAAAGAGATATCTCAAAGAAGTATATCATGTTGAGGGAAAGGAGGAAGCACCCGACATCCCGGCGATAACATTTACTAAAGAGGTCGCATCCGGCATCATCTCGGGACACGACGATCCCATGGTCATCACTATTATACTGGCAAACGCCAATCTACACCGCACACTAGTAGACCAAGGGAGTTCTGCCGACATATTATTCAAAACAGCCTTCGACAAGCTCGGTTTAGACGAAAAGGAACTTAGAGCATACCCGAACAATCTGTTTGGACTAGGAGACACTCCGATACAACCGCTGGGATACGTATCGCTACACACTACTTTTGGAAAAGGGAACCAATCTAGGACCCTCAAAATAGACTACATTGTGGTCGACGTAAGTTCGGCCTACAATGCTCTCATAGGTCGGACAACACTCAATCAACTCGGCGCAATAGTCTCGACTCCGCATCTATGCATGAAATTCCCAACTGCAGAGGGGATAGCCACGATAAAAGCAGATCAAAAGATGGCACGTCGCTGTTATAATGAGAGCTTAAACCTCAAAGGCAGAGGAGAAGAGTTTCATACAATTGAGCTTGGCGGAGCTCAGCGTCGAGAAGAACTCCGTTCGCACCCAGAAGGTGAGGTAGAGAAGGTTCAGATTAGAGACACCTCGGACAAAACGACTAATATCGGCACGGTCCTAAGAAGAGATTCAAAGGAATTACTGATACAATTCTTACGAGATAATGTCGACCTCTTCGCATGGAAAGCCACAGACATGCCACGCATAGACCCTAAGCTAATGTGCCACAAGTTGGCGGTCTATCCAGGATCTCAGCCGGTGCAGCAGAAGCGAAGAAAACTTGGACCAGAACGATCCCAAGCTGTGAAAGAACAAGTACAAACGTTACTGGAGGCAAGATTCATAAGAGAAGTCAAGTACCCACTATGGCTAGCCAACGTCGTCTTGGTGAAAAAATCAAACGGGAAGTGGCGCATGTGTACCAATTATACCGATCTCAACAAAGCCTGCCCAAAAGATCCATACCCACTCCCAAGTATTGACGCTCTGGTAGATGCTTCCTCCAGATATAGATACCTCTCGTTTATGGACGCCTATTCGGGATACAACCAAATCCCCATGCATCCACCAGATCAAGAAAAGACCTCGTTCTTAACACCAAAGGCGAACTACTGCTACATCGTGATGCCTTTCGGTCTCAAGAACGCGGGAGCTACTTATCAAAGGCTAATGAATAAAGTCTTCTCAGATCACATCGGAAAAAACATGGAAGTCTATGTTGATGACATGTTGATAAAAACACAAAGCGAAGATACATTATTGTCCGACCTGGCTCAAGTGTTTGACACTATAAGGAAGCATAACATGCGACTCAACCCCGCAAAATGCACCTTCACAGTCGAAGCAGGCAAATTCTTGGGTTTCATGCTCACACAAAGGGGAATTGAAGCAAATCCAGACAAATGTCAAGCTATACTCAACATGAAGAGCCCAACCTGTGTCAAAGAAGTACAACAACTCAACGGGAGATTGGCCGCCCTATCCCAATTCTTAGCAGGAGCTACGATAAGATCTCTCCCCTTCTATGCTACTTTAAGAAAGGGAAAACAGTTCGAATGGATGACAGAATGTGAGCAAGCTTTCCAAGACTTCAAGGAGTCCTTAGGACGGCCACCTATCCTATCTCGACCACGAGAAGGAGAACCACTCATATTATATCTCGCAGTAGGAAGCCGGGTGATAGCCTCAGCACTAGTCAGAGAAGACGAAAATGGGCAACAACCCGTCTACTTCATTAGCAAAGCACTACAGGGATCCGAGCTGAACTACCAGAAAATAGAAAAATTTGCCTATACTCTCATCCTAACATCTCGACGACTCCGCCCGTACTTTCAGGCTCACACCATTAAGGTTAGAACTAACCAGCCCATAAAAGGAATATTGCAGAAAACAGATTTAGCAGGCAGAATTCTACAATGGGCAGTTGAGTTGTCAGAATTCGACCTCCAATATGAAGCTCGGACGGCCATCAAATCACAGTATCTGGCCGACTTCATCGTAGAATTCACAGATACCCTGGAAAATCCCACAGAATGGAATCTCTACGTGGACGGTTCCTCAAATAAAACTGGAAGCGGCGTAGGCGTGATAATAGAAAGCAACCAAGGAACCCAAGTTGAGCTCTCCCTCAAGTTCGGGTTCCCAGCCTCCAATAACCAAGCGGAATATGAAGCATTATTAGCTGGTTTGAAGCTGGCTAAAGAGGTCGGAGCTTAAAAACTCAACATTTACAGCGATTCACAAGTGGTCACATCACAAATAACAGGGAGCTACCAAGCCAAAGACCCCACCTTGAAAAAATATTTGGATAAAACCAAGGAACTACTCGGACAAATTGGGGAATATAAGATCTGCCACATACCCCGCGAACAAAATACCCGAGCTGATGTACTCTCAAAACTAGCCAGCACCAAACCAGGGGGCAACAATAGAAGCCTCATCCAGGAAATGTTGCAAAACTCGTCAATCTCGGAAGAGGAAAAAGTCCTGGCCATAACAAGTCAGGACCAAGGATGGATGACCCCCATAATCAACTACTTCAAAGAAGGAACACTCCCCGTAGAAGAAAAGGAGGCAAAGAAGTTAAAAAGGGAGGCACAGTACTACACCATCATAAACAACATCCTGTATAAAAGAGGAATCTCAATACCTTTACTAAAATGCATGCCGACCTCCAACACAAGGGAAGTGCTAGAAGAAATACACGGCGGCATTTGTGGCAATCATCTCGAAGCACGAGCTCTCGCCAAAAAAGTACTCCGGGCGGGATTTTATTGGCCAACTCTACAGAAAGAAGCCACAGAATTTGTAAAGACATGTCCACCATGTCAAAAACATGCCAACTTTCACATCGCCCCGCCAGAAGAGCTCATCAGCGTGACTTCGCCTTGGCCGTTTGCAAAATGGGGACTCGATCTTCTTGGCCCCTTCCCACAGGGATCAGGACAAGTTAAATTTCTCATAGTGGGAGTATATTACTTTACAAAGTGGATCGAGGCAGAGCCCCTAGCCAATGCCACCGCTCAAAGAAGCCGAAAATTCTTATATCGAAACATTGTCACAAGATTCGGGGTTCCATATTCAATAACCACAGACAATGGCACCCAATTCACAGATGCAGGCTTCAGAAAACTAGTAGCCGACTTGAATATAAAGCACCAGTACACCTCCGTCGAACATCCACAAGCCAATGGGCAGGCCGAAGCTGCTAACAAAGTCATATTGGCCGGATTAAAACGGAGATTACAAGATGCAAAGGGAGCCTGGGCAGAAGAGCTCCCACAGGTCGTGTGGGCATATCAAACAATGCCACATTCCACCACGAAGGAATCCCCCTTCCGATTAGCATACGGAACAGAGGCGATGATTCCAATAGAGATTGAGGAAGGGTCGCCCAGAATAGTTCACTACAATGAGGAAGCAAACTTCCAACTTCAGAGAGAAGAGCTCGACTTGTTACCCGAAATCTAAGAAAGAGCTCGGATCAGGGAAGAAGCTCTAAAACGCCGAATGGCTTCCAGATATAATCAAAAAGTAGTGCCGAGAAGTTTCATAGAAAATGATCTCATCCTAATCCGAAATGATATCGGAACAACTCGACCAGGAGAGGGAAAGCTGGCAGCAAACTGGAAAGGACCCTACCGAGTTGTAGAAGTACTTGGAAAGGGCTACTACATACTGTCTGAACTCGATGGACGAGAGCTTCCCAGGTCATGCCACTGATGGGATATTTTCGCAGAAAAACGAATTTCTCCAAAACACCCAAACTTAACCGGCAAGTGCACCGGGTCGCATCAAGTAATAATAACTCATGGGAGTGAGGTCGATCCCACAGGGATTGAAGGATTGAACAATTTTAGTTTAGTGGTTGATTTAGTCAAGAGAATCAAGATTTGGTTGAGAGATTTGTGATTTGCAGAATTTAAATTGCATAGAAAGTAAAGGGAATGGATAATTGGCATGAAATTAAAAAGAACAGGAATTAAAGTGCTGAATCTTAAAGAATAAGAAATTAAATGGCAGAAACTTAGAACGTAGGAAATGTAAATTGCAGAATCTTAAAGTGCAAGAAATGTAAATGGCTTGAATTGTAAAGGGAATTGGGAGTTGGATTTGCAGAAATTAAACAAGGAAAAGTAAATTGCAACAAACAGAGAAGTAAAGGATGTCTTGAATCAAACCGGATCTTAAATCAGAAATGTAAATAAGCATGAAAACAGTAAACAGGGAATGGGAAATGGGAAATCCGGATCTCAGGACCCAAGAGACTAGAAAACCAAGTCTAGATCTCAATGCCTTCCTAGATCCAACAAGAACAATTGCACAAGAATTTGTAAATTGCAAAGAAAGTAGATGAAAAGCAATTAACCGAAACTGAAATTCAATTGAGCAAAAAATAAAGCAAGATCTCAAAGTGAGATTGAAACAGAATTTCTTCAATTCTCCACCCAAAATCCAAGACAAGAAAAGTAAAGAGTGCTGGGCAAGAACAAGGAAGAAGAGAGATCAATTCTCCTCCCAAATTCTCTTCAATTAAACAACAATGCTAAGAAAAATAAAAGTGAGCTCTCAGCAAAATTCAAAAGAAAGCTATTCTGAAAAACTAAAAGGGAAGCTCTCCGAAAAACTTGAATTCTATCATATTTATACACTTTCTTCAAATGATCTTCAAGCCTTGAGTTGGGCCTTTGCTCTTGGTGGAATTGGGTTGAGAGAGGCCTTGGTTGATTGCTCTTGGAGTTTGGAGAGGAACCAAAGTGAACCAATTGAACCGAGTTGAAGTTTTGCAAAAGTTTGAGTAAAAGTTTGAGGCTAACTTTTACTCTAACTTTTACTATCAGCCTCCATGCTTTGCTGCTATCCACGTTGGGGCAAAAGTTAGGGGTCTAACTTTTGCTCCAACGTTGGCCTCCTTATGTGTACTTATGGCGCCAACGTTAGCCCAAAAGTTAGAGGCTAACGTTGGCGCAAACTTTTGCTCCCCCTTTGTATTGTTCATGTGCCAATGTTAGCCCAAAAGTTAGAGGCTAACGTTGGCGCAAACTTTTGGTGGCCAGGGGGTGTTTTTCTCATGCCAACGTTAGCCACAAAGTTAGGGGCTAACGTTGGCGCAAACTTTTGGTGCCCAGGGGGTGTTTTTCTCATGCCAACGTTAGCCACAAAGTTAGGGGCTAACGTTGGCGCAAACTTTTGGTGCCCAGGGAGTAACTTTCATGTGCCAACGTTAGCCCAAAAGTTAGGGGCTAACGTTGGGGCTAACTTTTCACCCAAAAGTTTGTGCAAAAGTTTGAGGCTAACTTTTGGTCCAGCTTTTTGCTTCCTGGTTCATTTTCACTTATTCCATTGTCCTCTCTTTACTCCTAGCCATTCCTTCTTGCTTCAACCTTTCTCCAAGCTTTCTTCACCTATCATTAATCAACCAAACACATCAAAGCTATGCTTAAAATCATAAGATATTCATTTTATCATAATATGTGACAATTATAGCATAAAACCTCATGAAATAGCATGAATTCATACATGGTTGATTCAATCAAAGGAAGCATGAAAATCTACCCAAATTAGCTTACTTGTAGCTCAAGAAAGTGCACAATTCAATTGAAAACAAAAGAAAAAGGCTAGTGAAACTAGGCTAAGATGACTTGTCATCAGGCACGCCTGCAACCTCAGAAGGTACTACAGTTAGAAAGATAAAAGATCTCATCATTGGATGCACTCTTTTTCCTGAAAAGGTTTTTTAACGAGGCACCAAAGTTGAGACTCAGACAATCCCATATGTATATATTTGCACTTTTCCTTTAAATAAAATATATTTTAGATACTCTACAAAGATTTCAAGACACATTAATCTGAAGCATTCATCGTCCGATTATAAAGCAACAGATCGGCAGAAAGTGAAAAACAATTTCACTGCACGATCACGATAAAGACAACCGTCCGATAAAGGTGAAAACGCGATTCACCCAAAGGACGCTCTAGAGATGACAACCACTTTCTACAAATCGGCAAAGATGAACACAGAATAATGTAAGAAGTTATCGAAAGTGATCTAAAAAAGAACCTGACGAGGTCTTACGGATTGCTAAAATAATAACTTAAAGACTGGCCGACGTTGAGAAGTCGGACCAAGTCAACCCAAGTTATAAGTAAACCCTGGAAAGAGGTCTGGCCAACCCTATTAAAGAGGATTACTTTAACTTAGAAGGGCTCGACATGACAAAGTCAGCCCAAAATGGAAAGTTATCAAAGTAGTCCCTGAAAGAGATCTGACAAGGATCCAAGAAAGAGGACTACAAATAACTTAAATGAGACCGATATAATGAAGTCGGACTCCTACTACTAAAAAGTTATAAAAAGTAATCCCTGAAAGAGACCTGACAAAGGTCCAAGAAAGAGGATTACAAAAATAACTTAAAGGAGACCGATATAATAAAGTCGGACTCCTACTACTAACAAGTTATAAAAAGTAATCCCTGAAAGAGACCTGACAAAGGTCCAAGAAAGAGGATTACAAAAATAACTTAAAGGAGGCCGATATAATGAAGTCGGACTCCTACTAGTAAAAAGTTATCAAAGTAGTCCCTGAAAGAGATCTGACAAGGATCCAAGAAAGAGGACTACAAATAACTTAAAGGAGACCGATATAATGAAGTCGGACTCCTACTACTAACAAGTTATAAAAAGTAATCCCTGAAAGAGATCTGATAAAGGTCCAAGAAAGAGGATTACAAAACTAACTTAAAGGAGACCGATATAATGAAGTCGGACTCCTACTACTAACAAGTTATAAAAGTAATCCCTGAAAGAGACCTGACAAAGGTCCAAGAAAGAGGATTACAAAAAATAACTTAAAGGAGACCGATACAACCAAGTCGGACTCCTACTACTGAAAGTAATCCCTGAAAGAGACCTAACAAAGGTCCAAGAAAGAGGATTACAAAAATAACCTGGAAAAGGTTGACCTAACGAAGTCGATCTCCTACAAACGAGAAGATCGTAAAAAATAATCCCCGAAAGAGACCTGACAAAGGTCCAAGAGTTTAGCAGGGGACCAACGCAAAGAAATCGGTTACAGAGCGATAAAGAACACACACAAAGCGAGAAAACCAAACAAGTCAGACCCCTAAAACTACGGAGATTCAAGCTACACAACAAAAACCCAAGGAGGTCGGGCTGCAAGATGTCAGCATTGGCAGAAGGAAGCCTGGCCAAAAAACCTGTTCTTTACAGAGTCATAAGGCCTCGAAAGGCCACCAACACTTACTATCCAAAAGACGGCAAGCTAATTGTTTGTTTTTCAAAAATAAAAAGTTGCTAGAAAAGCAACTAAGAAATGTCAGCAATCAAATAAAAAGTTTCCAAACGCCCACAAGCCGGGCCAACTACTTTAAAGAAAAAGATCAACAAGCATCAGAAGCCTTCTCGGCAGCATCAAGAGCCTTCTTGACTGCGTCAGAACAAGGAGAGGGGGGGCGAGTCTGAATCGGCACCGCATCTACAGTACCATCCTCCCGGTTCAGGATATGGAAATCCAACTCGGGCCCAACTGGAGGAGCGGAAGAAGTCGGCACCTTGGTAGAAAACACAGGGGGAGGAACCACCTCATCGTCATCACCCTCATCATCAGGGACAATCTTGCCATCCCTGACAACATTATCCAAGCTAAAGAGGATAAGATTGGCCTCGGGAGCAATGATTCAAACTTGTTCTCTCAAGTTCTCATAAGCAGCAGTCACGCTGCCAACGAGATGACCTTGGAGCTCAGCATAGTCTTCCCGGGCATTGTCAAGCTCCTCTCTCAGGCGCCTCCCCTCCCTATAGGATGTAACATAGCTATCCTTATGCATCAAGGCTGCGTCTTCAGCCAACCTCAAAGAAGCAGCCAGTGCTTCAGAACTCGCCTTCTCGTTCTCCAAGTCTTTTTCCAGCTTAGCCACCTTCACCTCAAGCTCCTCCTTCAATCCCTTCATCCGGTCGAATTCTTGTTTCGCCTCTTCCATAAATGCCTTGGTAGCATGGAGAAGGAGATTCTGAGCAGTCCGATATATGGCAGCCGACATGTACGCCATCTTAACATGATTTCGAGCCATAAAATCCAAGTGATGAAGGATGGACACATCGTCCATGGAAAGAGCACCGTAGGGGCCGATTTGTTAATCCACGAATTCAATAGCATTAAAATCAGGAGCATCGAGGTCAAAAGGCTCAGCAGTTTTTTGTTTTTTATTGGGAGGAGCAACAGAAGGGGCAGCAGAGGTGACGTGAGGATCTGCCAAACAAACTCGGGAAGTAGGGATCACCTTCTTCACCCCGGCAGAACTCTGCACCGATGGCTTCCCGCACACTTGGGAAGATCCCTCCCCAGCCGCCTGGGTAGCAGCATTTCTGGCAGTAGTCGCCCTCTGCGCCCTCTTATAAGCTTTCATGGATTCATTATTCTTCATTGCCTCTGCAAAACAAAACAGAAAACTCAGCTACAAGTCGAACAAGTCAGAAAAGACAGCTACAAGCCACATAAACAAAATCATAAAAGAAACACAAGATACCCAGTTCAGATTGAAGAAGAGAAGGATTAGTTAGGAATTTCTTTGTGTCAAGATGGGGAGGTTGACCCCAGCGTTCTTCCAAGATAGTCACAAAGGCCCGCTCAGCCTCATCCAACATCTCCCACGAATACCGGGAGACCCTCATGTCTTTTTGCCATTCCAAGGGAAAGGCAGGTTCGTCATTTTCATCCAGAAAAAAGGGTCGAGCTCCTTCAACAGCTCGGACCTTGAAAAAGTAGTTCTAAAAGTCACGAAACGACTCGTCAAACATGGAAAAAACTTTCTTTCCTTGGGTAGAATGAAAAGAGACCCATGCTGACTTCTTTTTTACCACACCGGGCTTAGTCAAAACAAACAAATAGAAAAAGAGAGATTGGGAAGCAGGAATACCAAAACCGTCGCACAGCAACTGGAAAATTTTTATAAAACCCCAGGAGTTGGGGTGAAGTTAAGAAGGGGCAACATTACAAGACCATAACAAGTCGGTTTCAAATGGAGTAAAAGGAAGAGTAATACCCAGTTGACCAAAGAAAAAATCGTAAGCATAAAAGAAGGGGCGATTATCAACAACTCGAGTCGAAAAACAGACTCTCTCGTCAGAAGAGGGAGGGACAAGTTCATAATTCTTCTCATCACCAGAATTACTACAGACACTGTGAAACTGCCTAAGCTGAGTACAAAATTTGGAATCAACCAGCGAGACACACATAAGAACCATGGAGTCCACCCAATCATCCATACCCGCGGGAACCTGGGAAGGCATTTCTGTTATGTTATTTCGGGAAGACATGAGGTCAACTAAATCCTACAAAAAGAAAGGAAGAATGAATTACACAAAAACATCTCGGACAGAGGGCAAAACATCTCGACGGGCGGATAAACAAAAAGGGAAAACCCCAAGACTCAAGACAAAGGTCTAGGGGCATCCCTTGGAGGCAGTAAATAAGCAAGGTTTTCAAGTTATTTCTACGGCTTACATCCCAGCACTCGTCAAAACAAAATCCAGAAAGAAAATAAAGGAAGCAAAAACGCAAAGGACCACACTTTTATAGTTTACCAGCAAAAAACACTACTTCTACAGTATATCAGAAATGTCAAAAAAGACCAAGCAGCAAAGACGCAAACTTTCTTTTGAAATCAAGAAAAAAATCATCAGCCAAGGCACAAACAGAAACGGCGGCAACATGCAAAAGAAAAAGGTTCAAGCAACAAGAAAAAGATTTGCACCAAAAAAACAAAGAAATTTCAGAGAATGCAACAAGTCAAGCATGATAAAAAACGGAAAGATCCAAACTTTCTCCAAAAAGAAGATCAAAAGGAAAACCCCATCGCAAAGACAAAAACAAACGAGGAAAATACGAAATGGGACTAACCTGGAGACGGAAGAAGCTGCGAGGAAGAGAGGAAGCGCAGAGACAAAGGCTGCCCAGAAAAAATGCCAAGCGACAAAAGTAGAAGCGCAAGCGAAAGACAGAAAGCGAGAGAGTGAAAGAAGAAATGTGAAGAAGTTACGAAAAGGGCGAAGGAGAGAAACCGTCTTCCTGAGTGCAAAATTCAAAAAAATAGAGAAGTTAGGGGAAATGGGGCAATTAAATGCCAATTAAATGCGGATATTAAAACCGCTTGCATTCCCAAAACAGCGCCGATATAAAAGCGCGCGCTTTTAGAGGAAAAACGTTCTACATTCAAAAGCTTCTACAAAGGAAATCGACAAAATGCTTGAGCTTGGCTTCATTAGAGAAGGACCGAAGTCAAGAACTCGACCTCAAAAAACAAGACCGAGCTCAAGCAAGGGCACTGTTCATACCCTGGGTCGAACTGTCTGACCCGGGATGATTGGTGGCAAAACGACTAACCTCTTCAGGTCCGACTATCCGACCTCTTCTTAAAGAGATCGGCCAAATCGACAGGAGAGCCCAGTAAAGGGCCCAAATGGAGGAACACGACCCAAATCCAAAGGCAGTTCAAGCCTATAGAGATAAAGGCGGTTCCCTTAAAGATAAGCTGACTTCACTCAAGATAAAGATAAGATAAGATAAGATAAGATAACTAACTTATCTTATCAGAAAGGTCAGCCCACACTACTATAAATACACTGGAGCACCCAGGTATAACATATACTCTGATTCGACGTAAAACCTGCTTAATACCCGTGCTAACTTAAGCATCGGAGTCTCTTGTAGGTACCCCCCACCTTCCGGTGGCCAAGGATCAGCGGTGCAGCAAGTCCAATAAGTCGGACACAACAGCTCCGGCCGCCACCAGCCAGCCGGACACGTCATCTCCGACCAGTATGGAAGATCTCATCCGAGATCGACCTCCAGTTTCAGGTAACCCTCGGAACAAATATATTTTTGAAAAGATTTATAATTTTTTTTCGAAAATAAAGGAAAAATTTTTGAAAAATTTTTTAAAATATTTTTTTTTTGAAAACAAAATAAGAAGAAAATTACCTAATCTGAGCAACACGATGAACCGTTAGTTGTCCAAACTCGAATAATCCCCGGCAACGGCGCCAAAAACTTGGTGCACAAAATTGTGATCTCAGGCAACGGCGCCAAAAACTCTGTACGCACGTCTTAATAAATCCTTTTTTTTTATTCACAACTTCGATACAACTAACCAGCAAGTGCACTGGGTCGTCCAAGTAATAAAACCTTACGTGAGTAAAGGTCGATCCCACGGAGATTGTTGGTTTGAAGCAAGCTATGGTCATCTTGTAAGTCTCAGTCAGGTGGATAATAATTGATTATGGAGTTTTTGAAAATAAATAATAAATAGACAGAAAATAAAGATAGAAATACTTATGTATATCATTGGTGAGAATTTCAGATAAGTGTATAGAGATGCGTTCGTTCCTCTGAACTTCTGCTTTCCTGCTGTCTTCATCCAATCAATCCTACTCCTTTCTATGGCTGGCTTTATGTAAGGTGGTGCACAAATTGTGAATCACACTTTTCACAACTCGTACCACTAACCAGCAAGTGCACTGGGTCGTCCAAGTAATACCTTACGTGAGTAAGGGTCGAATCCCACGGAGATTGTTGGTATGAAGCAAGCTATGGTCACCTTGTAAATCTCAGTCAGGCAGATATAAATGGATAATGGTGTTTTCGAATAATAATTAATAAGATAGGGATAGAGGTACTTATGTAAATCATTGGTAGGAATTTCAGATAAGCGAATGGAGATACTTTCGTTCCTCTGAACCTCTGCTTTCCTGCTATCTTCATCCAATCAGTCTTACTCCTTTCCATGGCTGGCTTTATGCAAGGGCATCACCGTTGTCAGTGGCTACATCCCCTCCTCTCAGTGAATAATATGCTCACGCACCCTGTCACGGCACGGCTATTCATCTGTCGGTTCTCGATCATGCTGGAATAGGATTCACCCTCCTTTTGCGTCTGTCACTAACGCCCAACAATCGCGAGTTTGAAGCTCGTCACAGTCATTCAATCATTGAATCCTACTCGGAATACCACAGACAAGGTTTAGACTTTCTGGATTCTCTTGAATGCCGCCATCATTCTAGCTTACGCCACGAAGATTCTGGTTAGGAGATCTAAGAGATATTCATTCTAGCTTATTTCATGTAGAACGGAGGTGTTTGTCAGGCACATGTTCATAGGGGAGAAGGATGATGAGCGTCACACATAATCATCACCTTCATCACGTTCTTGGGTGCGAATGGATATCTTAGAAGCGAAATAAGAAGAATTGAATAGAGAACAGTAGTACTTTGCATTAATCTTTGAGGAACAGCAGAGCTCCACACCTTAATCTATAGAGTGTAGAAACTCTACCGTTAAAAATACATAAGTGAAGGTCCAGGCATGGCCGAGATGGCCAGCCCCCTAAAACGTGATCAAAGGATCATAAGGTAATCCAAAGATGCCTAATACAATAGTAAGAGGTCCTATTTATAATAAACTAGCTACTAGGGTTTACATGAGTAAGTATTTGATGTATAAATCCACTTCCGGGGCCCACTTGGTGTGTGTTTGGGCTGAGCTTAAGTGTTGCACGTGCAGAGGCCATTTGTGGAGTTGAACGCCAGTTTTTGTGCCAGTTTGGGCGTTCAACTCTGGTTTTGGATCCTTTTCTGGCGCTGGACGCCAGATTTGGGTAGAAAGCTGGCGTTGAAAGCCAGTTTACGTCGTCAATTCTTGGCCAAAGTATGGACTATTATATATTGCTGGAAAGCCCTGGATGTCTATGTCTACTTTCAAACGCAATTGGAAGTGTGCCATTTTGAGTTCTGTAGCTCCAGAAAATCCACTTTGAGTGCAGGGAGGTCAGAATCCATCAGCATCAGCAGTCCTTTTTCAACCTTTGAATCTGATTTCTGCTCAAGTCCCTCAATTTCAGCCAGAAAATACCTGAAATCACAGAAAAACACACAAACTCATAGTAAAGTCCAGAAATGTGAATTTAACACAAAATCTATTAAAAACATCCCTAAAAGTAACTAGATCCTACTAAAAACATACTAAAAACAATGCCAAAAAGCGTATAAATTATCCGCTCATCACAACACCAAACTTAAATTGTTGCTTGTCCCCAAGCAACTGAAAATCAAAATAGGATAAAAGAATAGAATATACTATAAATTCCAAACTATCAATGAAACAGTGCTTCAATCATATGAGCGGGACTTATAGCTTTTTGCCTCTTGAATAGTTTTGGCATCTCACTTTATCCATTGAGGTTCAGAATGATTGGCATCTATAGGAACTTCAGATTTCGAATAGTGTTATTGACTCTCTTAGTTCAGTATGATGATTCTTGAACACAGCTTCTTTATGAGTCTTGGCCGTGGCCCTAAGCATTTTGTTTTTCAGTATTACCACCGGATACATAAATGCCACAGACGCATAATTGGGTGAACCTTTTCAGATTGTGACTCAGCTTTGCTAAAGTCACCAATTAGAGGTGTCCAGGGTTCTTAAGCACACTCTTTTTTTTTCTTTTTGCTTTGGACCTTGACTTTAACCACTCAGTCTCAAGTTTTCACTTGACACCTACACGCCACAAGCACATGGTTAGGGACAGCTTGGTTTAGCCGCTTAGACCAGGATTTTATTCCTTTAGGCCCTCCTATCCACTGATGCTCAAAGCCTTGGGATCCTTTTTAATTGCCCTTGCCTTTTGGTTTTAAGGGTTATTGGCTTTTTGCTCTTGCCTCTTTCTTTTTCTTTCTATTTTTTTTCGCCTATATTTTTTTTATTTTATTTTATTTTATTTTTTTTTTCTGCAAGCTTTGTTCTTTGCTGCTTTTTCTTGCTTCAAGAATCATTTTTATGATTTTTCAGATTATCAAATAACATGTCTCCTTAGTCATCATTCTTTCAAGAGCCAACATATTTAACATTCTTAAACAACAACTTCAAAAGACATATGCACTGTTCAAGCATACATTCAGAAAACAAGAAGCATTGTCACCACATCAATATAATTAAACTAAGTTCAAGGATAAATTCGAAACTCATGTACTTGTTCTTTTGAATTAAAACATTTTTCATTTAAGAGAGGTGATGGATTCATAGGATATTTATAACTTTAAGACAAAGTTACTAACTACTAATGATCATGTAATGAAGACACAAACATAGATAAGCACATAACATAGAAAACGAAAAGCAGAAGAATTAAGAACAAGGAATGAATCCACCTTAGTGATGGTGGCATTTCCTTCTTGAAGAATCAATGATGTCCTTGAGCTCTTCTATGTCTCTTCCTTGCCTTTGTTGCTCCTCCTTCAGTGCTTTTAGATCTTCTCTGATTTCATGAAGGATGATGGAGTGCTCTTGATGTTCCACCCTTAGTTGCTTCCAATAATTGTGTGGGAGAAAATGTATCCCTTGAGGTATCTCAGGGATCTCTTGATTTGCAGTCAAATGTTCTACCACTGAGCTATAGACCCTTGATGGAAGCTTTTGTCTTCCCTTTCCTCTTTCTAGAGGTTTCTCTGACCTTAGGTGCCATCAATGGTTATGGAAAAAACAAAAAAGCTATGCTTTTACCACACCAAACTTAGAATGTTGCTCGCCCTCGAGCAAAAGAAGAAAGAATAGAAGAATAAGAAGAAGATATGGAGGAGATGGATGGGAGTGTGTATTCGGCCATATGGGTGGGATTGGGTGGGGGAGAGATGTTGAATTTTTGAAGGTAGTGGGTCTATGGATGTGAGTGGTAAATGGAAAAAAAGAATGGATGATCATGAATGGAAAGAGAGATGATGAGGTAGGTGGGGATCCTGTGGGGTCCACAGATCCTGAGGTGTCAAGGCATTTACATCCCTGCACCAATTTAGGCATGTAAAATGCCCTTGCACACAACTCTGGGCGTTCAGCGCCAGGTTGGTGCCCATTTTGGGCGTTCAACGCCCCTTTGCTGCCATTTCTGGCGTTCAACGCCAGAACCATGCTTGTTCTGGGCGTTCAGCGCCAGGATGCTCCCATTCTGGGCGTTCAGTGCCAGAACTATGCTCTGTTCTGGCGTTTGAACGCCAGACAGATGCTCCTCCAGGGTGTGATTATTCTTCTGCTGTTTTTTATTCCGGTTTCAATTTTTATATTTATTTTGTGACTCCTCATGATCATGAACCTATAAAGACACATAACTAAGAAAAATATAGTTAGATAAATAAACATTGGGTTGCCTCCCAACATGCGCTTCTTTAATGTCAATAGCTTGACAGTGGGCTCTCATGGAGCCTCACAGATGTGAAGAGCTTTGTCGAGACTCTCCAACACCAAACTTAGAGTTTGGATATGGGAGTTCAACACCAAACTTAGAGTTTGGTTGTGGCCTCCCAACACCAAACTTAGAGTTTGACTGTGGGGGCTCTGGTTGACTCTGCTTGGAGAGAAGCTTTTTCTGCTTCCTCTCCATGGTTGCAAAGGGAGATCCTTGAGTTTTAAACACAAGGGAGTTCTCATTCCATTGAAGGAATATTTCACCTCTGTCAACATCAATCACAGCTCTTGCTGTGGCCAAGAAAGGTCTTCCTAGGATGATGGATTCATCCTCTTCCTTTCCAGTATCCAGGACTATGAAATCAGCAGGGATGTAAAGGCCTTCAACCTTTACTAACACGTCCTCTACTTGTCCATAAGCCTGTTTTCTTGAGCTGTCTGCCATCTCTAATGAGATTTTAGCAGCTTGCACCCCATAGATTCCCAGTTTCTCTATTACAGAGAGGGGCATGAGGTTTATTCCTGAACCAAGGTCACATAGAGCCTTAAAGATCATGGTGCCTATGGTGCAGGGTATTATGAACTTTCCAGGATCCTGTCTCTTCTGAGGCAATGTCAGTTGATCCAGATCAATTAGTTCATTGATGAACAAGGGAGGTTCAACTTCCCAAGTATCAATGCCAAATAATTTGGCATTCAGCTTCATGATTGCACCAAGGAACTTGGCAGTTTGCTCTTCAGTAACATCCTCATTCTCTTCAGAAGAGGAATACTCATCAGAGCTCATGAAGGGCATAAGGAGGTTCAATGGAATCTCTATGGTCTCTAAATGAGCCTCAGAGTCCTTTGGTTCCTCAGAGGGAAGCTCCTTATTGATCACTGGATGTCCCAGGAGGTCTTCCTCCTTAGGATTCACGTCCTCTCCTCTCCTCACAGGTTTGGCCATGGTGCTTATGTCAATGGCCTTGCACTCTCCTTTTGGGTTCTCTTCTGTATTGCTTGGGAGAGTACTAGGAGGGATTTCAGTGATCCTTTTACTCAGCTTATCCCATGAGTTCAGGCTATTCTTAGGTTGAGAATCCAACCAGAGTCTAGCTCTGTCTCTTACAGCAAAAAGGGAAAAGCATGAGCCTGTAGACTTTAGGATCTACTCCATTAGTCTTTACAGTATCACATATCTGCAAGAATTCAGTTAAGAACTGAAAAGGGTCTTCAGATGGAAGTCCATGAAACTTGCAGTTCTGCTGCATCAGAGAAACTAATTGAGGTTTCAGCTCAAAGTTGTTTGCTCCAATGGCAGGAATGGAGATGCTTCTTCCATGTAAATTGGAATTAGGTGCAGTAAAGTCACCAAGCATTCTCCTTGCATTATTATTATTATTTTCAGCTGCCATTTTCTTTTCTTGTTTGATAATTTCTGACAGGTGCTTGCTGGTTTGTTGTAATTCAGCTTCTCTTAGTTTCCTCTTTAGAGTCCTTTCAGGTTCTGGATCTGCTTCAACAAGAATGTTCTTGTCCTTGCTCCTGCTCATATGACAAAGAAGAGGGCGCAGAAAAATAATAATAATAGATATCCTCTTTTTTTTTTTTTTTTGAGTGAGGAAGAGATGTTAGTGGATGAATAAACAAATAGAATAAGGTGAGAGAGGGGAAATTTCGAAAATAATTTTTTTGAAAAAGAGTTAGTGATTTTTGAAAATAGTTTTTGAAAAAGGTTAGTAATTTTTCGAAAAAATTTTAAAATAAAAAATAAAAATAAAAATAATTAGTTAAAAAGAAATTTTTTTGAAAAGGAGGGAAGATATTTTCGAAAATTAGAGAGAGAGAGTTAGTTAGGTAGTTTTGAAAAAGTTAAGAAACAAACAAAAAGTTAGTTAGTTAGTTGAAACAAATTTTGAAAAGATAAGAAGTTAGGAAGTTAGAAAAGATATTTTGAAAAAGATAAGATGAGAAGATATTTTTGAAAAGATATGATAGAAATTAGTTTTGAAAAAGATTTGATTTTTAAAATCACAATTAATGACTTGATTCACAAGAAATCACCAGATATGATTCTAGGACTTAAAGTTTGAATCTTTCTTAACAAGCAAGTAACAAACTTAAAATTTTTGAATCAAAACATTAATTGATTATGGTATTTTCGAAAATTTGATATAAAAATGAGAAAAAGATTTTTGAAAATTATTTTTGGAATTTTCGAAAATAACCAAGAATTTTGAAAAAGATTTGATTTTTGAAAAAGATTTTGAAAAAGATAAGATTTTCAAATTGAAAATTTGATTTGACTCATGAGAAACAATTTGATTTTAAAAATATTTTAAAAAGTCAATCCAAATTTTCGAATTTGATGAGAGAAAAAAAGGAAAGATATTTTTTTGATTTTTGAAATTTTTATGAAAAACATGAAAATTATGCAATGCATGAAATTTTTAGATCAAAACATGTGATGCATGCAAGAATGCTATGAATGTCAAGATGAACACCAAGAACACTTTGAATGCCAAGATGAACATCATAGACACAATTTTGAAAAACTTTTAATGCAAAGAAAACATGCAAGACACCAAACTTAGAATTCTTTAATGCTTAGGCACTAAGAATTCAAAAATGCATATGAAAAACATGAAAAGACACAAAACAAAAAATCATCAAGATCAAACAAGAAGACTTACCAAGAACAACTTGAAGATCATGAAGAACACCATGAATGCATGAAATTTTCGAAAAAATGCAAGATGCACATGCAATTGACACCAAACTTATAACATGACTCAAGACTCAAACAAGAACACAAAAAATATTTTTTTGATTTTTATGATTTTCTAATTTTTTTGGATTTTTGTATAATTTTTTTGAAAATATTTGGGAAAAAGGAAGTAATGAATTCATAGTCCTCAATCAAAATCCTGGGAATTAGACATGGCTTCATGGCCAATCAAGCTAAAACATGTTATATGAAACACTAGAATTCATTCTTAAAATTTTTGAAGAAAAATATATTTTTGAAAACATTTTTTTTTTCGAAAACAGGTGAGAAGATTTTTGAAAGATTTTTGAAAAATTTTTGAAAATAAAACAAAAAGAAAATTACCTAATCTGAGCAACAAGATGAACCGTCAGTTGTCCAAACTTGAACAATCCCCGGCAACGGCGCCAAAAACTTGGTACACAAATTGTGAATCACACTTTTCACAACTCGTACCACTAACCAGCAAGTGCACTGGGTCGTCCAAGTAATACCTTACGTGAGTAAGGGTCGAATCCCACAGAGATTGTTGGTATGAAGCAAGCTATGGTCACCTTGTAAATCTCAGTCAGGCAGATATAAATGGATAATGGTGTTTTCGAATAATAATTAATAAGATAGGGATAGAGGTACTTATGTAAATCATTGGTAGGAATTTCAGATAAGAGAATGGAGATACTTTCGTTCCTCTGAACCTCTGCTTTTCTGCTATCTTCATCCAATCAGTCTTACTCCTTTCCATGGCTGGCTTTATGCAAGGGTATCACCGTTGTCAGTGGCTACATCCCCTCCTCTCAGTGAATAATATGCTCACGCACCCTGTCACGGCATGGCTATTCATCTCTCGGTTCTCGATCATGCTGGAATAGGATTCACCCTCCTTTTGCGTCTGTCACTAACACCCAACAATCGCGAGTTTGAAGCTCGTCACAGTCATTCAATCATTGAATCCTACTCGGAATACCACAGACAAGGTTTAGACTTTCCGGATTCTCTTGAATGCCGCCATCATTCTAGCTTACGCCACGAAGATTCTGGTTAGGAGATCTAAAAGATATTCATTCTAGCTTATTTCATGTAGAACGGAGGTGTTTGTCAGGCACATGTACATAGGGGAGAAGGATGATGAGCGTCACACATAATCATCACCTTCATCACGTTCTTGGGTGCGAATGGATATCTTAGAAGCGAAATAAGAAGAATTGAATAGAGAACAGTAGTACTTTGCATTAATCTTTGAGGAACAGCAGAGCTCCACACCTTAATCTATGGAGTGTAGAAACTCTACCGTTAAAAATACATAAGTGAAGGTCCAGGCATGGCCGAGATGGCCAGCCCCCTAAAACGTGATCAAAGGATCATAAGGTAATCTAAAGATGCCTAATACAATAGTAAGAGGTCCTATTTATAATAAACTAGCTACTAGGGTTTACATGAGTAAGTATTTGATGTATAAATCCACTTCCGGGCCCACTTGGTGTGTGTTTGGGCTGAGCTTAAGTGTTGCACATGCAGAGGCCATTTGTGGAGTTGAACGCCAGTTTTTGTGCCAGTTTGGGCGTTCAACTCTGGTTTTGGATCCTTTTCTGGCGCTGGACGCCAGATTTGGGTAGAAAGCTGGCGTTGAACGCCAGTTTACGTCGTCAATTCTTGGCCAAAGTATGGACTATTATATATTGATGAAAAGCCCTAGATGTCTACTTTCCAACGCAATTGGAAGTGCGCCATTTCGAGTTCTGTAGCTCCAGAAAATCCACTTTGAGTGCAGGGAGGTCAGAATCCAACAGCATCAGCAGTCCTTTTTCAACCTCTGAATCTGATTTCTGCTCAAGTCCCTCAATTTCAGCCAGAAAATACCTGAAATCACAGAAAAACACACAAACTCATAGTAAAGTCCAGAAATGTGAATTTAACACAAAATCTATTAAAAACATCCCTAAAAGTAACTAGATCCTACTAAAAACATACTAAAAACAATGTCAAAAAGCGTATAAATTATCCGCTCATCATAAGGACATCACCATTGTCAATGGCTACTTTTCATCCTCTCTGTGAAAATGGTCCGATGCGCTGTCACTACATGGCTAATCATCTGGAGGCATCACCGTGGTCAATGGCTGCATCCTATCCTCTTGTGAAAATGGTCCAAATGCTCTGTCACAGCACGGCTAATCATCTGAGGTTCTCGATCATACTGGAATAGGATTCACCCTCCTTTTGCGTCTGTCACTACGCCCAGCACTCGCGAGTTTGAAGTTCGTCACAGTCATTCAATCCCAGAATCCTACTCGGAATACCACAGACAAGGTTTAGACATTCCGGATTCTCATGAATGCCGCCATCAATCTAGCTTACACCACGAAGATTCTGATTAAGAGATCCAAGAGATAATCATCCAATCTAAGGTGGAACGGAAGTGGTTGTCAGGCACGCGTTCGTGGGGGAATGATGATGATTGTCACGTTCATCACATTCATGTTGAAGTGCGAATGAATATCTTAGAAGTGGAATAAGTTGAATTGAATAGAAAAACAGTAGTACTTTGCATTAATTCATGAGGAACAGCAGAGCTCCACACCTTAATCTATGGAGTGTAGAAACTCTACCGTTGAAAATACATAAGTGAAAGGTCCAGGCATGGCCGAATGGCCAGCCTCCAAAACATGATCACAGGATCAAAAATACAATCCAGGATGTCTAATACAATAGTAAAAAGTACTATTTATGATAAACTAGCTACTAGGGTTTACAGAAGTAAGTAATTGATGCATAAATCCACTTCCGGGGCCCACTTAATGTGTGCTTGGACTGAGCTTTAGCTTTCCATGTGCAGAGGCTTCTTTTGGAGTTGAACGCCAGGTTGTAACGTGTTTCTGGCGTTCAACTCTGGTTTGTGACGTGTTTCTGGCGTTTAACTCCAGACAGCAGCGTAGAACTGGCGTTCAACACCCTTTTGCGTCATCTAAACTCAACCAAAGTATGAACTATTATATATTACTGGAAATCCCTGGATGTCTACTTTTCAACGCAATTGAAAGCGCGCCATTTCGAGTTCTGTAGCTCCAGAAAATCCACTTTGAGTGCGGGGAGGTCAGAATCCAACAGCATCAGCAGTCCTTCTTCAACCTCTGAATCTGATTTTTGCTCAAGTCCCTCAATTTCAGCCAGAAAATACCTGAAATCACAGAAAAACACACAAACTCATAGTAAAGTCCAGAAATGTGAATTTAACATAAAAACTAATAAAAACATCCCTAAAAGTAACTAGATCTTACTAAAAACATACTAAAAACAATGCCAAAAAGCGTATAAATTATCCGCTCATCACCTACCCTACCCTACCCGCAAAAATATCAATTTTTTTAAAAGTAAATATAAAATTCAATCATTTCAAATTTTATACATATTAATAACATAAAAAATAACAAACTAATTCTCTAAATTACTAAATTAACTAACTTGTTTAGTGGTTGTTCACTTATTGTAAGTCATTACATAAGAGAGGTTGTGGGTTTAACTCTCACTTCCTTCACTATATACCTAATTTTTATAAAATATGTGTTATATTTGAGGTGCGGGTGATAAACCACTATTTCATGGTTTATCTTGTGCTCAATTGAGTGGTTTTTATCTACTCTTTACCCACTTATTCATACTATTTGCATGGTTTTACATTTACCTTCCTAATTATGTGCTTTGATTGAAAACATGCTTCTTTGGACTTATATTTGCTTATTATTAATCCTCTCTTATTACCATTAGATGCCTTGATATGTGTGTTAAGTGTTTTCAGATATTATAAGGCAGGAATGGCTTGGAGGATGGGAAGAAAGCATGCAAAAGTGGAAGGAATGCAAGAAGTTGGAGAAATTGCTAAGCTGTCCAGCCTGACCTCTCTGCACTCAAACAACTATAACTTTAGCTACAAAGGTCCAAACGACGCGGTTCTAGTTGCGTTGGAAAGCTAACGTCCGGGGCTTCGATTTGATATATAATATGAGGTATTCCAGACTTATGATTGCTTTCTTTAATTTATTAAAGTTCTCAATTTATCCAAATTATTTTCATTCAAGTAGAATTTCTCCCCTTTTGGTTTTGGTTAAATAATTGGTGACTTTTGAGTTATCAAACTCATTGTTAATTGAGAATTGGAATTCTTCAAGAATTAATTCATCCACTTAACTCACCTTCATAGTTAGAGGTTAATAAAGTGGGAGAAAAATCCAATTCTCATTACAATTGATAAGGATAACTGGGATAGGACCTCCAGTCTTCATACCTTGCCAAGAGTTTATTTTATTATTACTATTTTATTTTATTCTTTTTGTGCAACATACTGCTTTCTTACTTCCAAAACCCCCAATTTACAATACTCATAACCAATAATAAGAACATACTTCCCTGCAATTCCTTGAGAAGACAACCCGAGGTTTGAATACTCGGTTATCAATTTCAAAGGGGTTTGTTACTTGTGACAACCAAAACGTTTGTACGAAGAGATTTTTGTCGGTTTAGAGACTATATCTACAACGCGACTGTTTTTATGATATTCTTTACTGGCAAAAATCCTAACGTCAAAATGGCGCCGTTGCTAGGGAATTGCAAACGTGTGCCTTATTATTGGTTATTGTAAATATTTTATTTTTGCTTGTTTATTTGTTTTTATTTTTATTTTTGATTTTTCGTAAATTACGAGGTTATTGGTTTTTATTTAGTTATTAAAAAAAAATTTCAAAAATTTGTTCTTAGTGTAAATTTGTTCTTAGTGTTCATCTTGATCTTCAAGCTGTTCTTCACGTTCATCTTGACCTTCAAGCTGTTCTTAGTTGTTTTCTTCGTTTTGATCTAAAAATTTGAAATTTGGTGTCATTTTATTGTTTTTCTCTTTCTTCGTTAAATTGAAAAATATTTTTAATTAATTTTTTTCGAAAAAAAAAATTTCAGATTTTCATTTTTAAAATTTTTATCTTATCTTATCTTATTTCAAAAATCAAATTTCAAAATTCATATTTAAAAATTTTCAAAATTTAAATTTAAAAATTTAAAATTAAAAATTTTCAAATTTCAAATTTCAAAAATTCAAATTTCAAAAATTTAAAATTCAAATTTCAAAATTCAAATTCCAAAATTTCAAATTTCAAGTTTCAAAATTTAATTTTCAAATTCAAAATTTAAATAACCTTTTAATTTAAATTTGTTTTTATTTTCATTTTTAATTTTTATTTACTACTATGAACTCTCACCCCTTTGGCTATGAGTCTGGTTACAATAATGTTGCAGGAAGAAGAAATTACAATGAGAACAGGCATCAAGGTTGGAACAATCAAAGATGGGAGGAGCCACAAGGATTTGATCAATCCTCATGGCAACAACCACCTCCAATGGACTATCAATAGCCACCACCATATGCCTATGAACCCTTTCCTCAACATAACTTTGGACCACCAAACTCACAAGCCCCTTTCCGCCATTCACCTCCATATGACCCCAACCCTCAACCACCATACCAACCACCTTATGAGCCATATGAACCATATATAGAACCACCCCAATTCCAACCTAATTACTCCCAACCACCACCACTTTCTTTTGTAGCATGTCCAAGTGCAGCAACCCGAGAAGCAGAGGATCGCCTAAGGGAAACAGTAATTAAATTTCAGGCAACCGTTCAACAACTGGGGCAAGTATTAATTCAATGGGCTTCTAGACGCTTAAATACACAAGGATCAGCCACAGCTCCATGTGGACAGTCTAGTGAAGAGCGTAGCATGAAGGAGATACCAGAAACTGCAGTGGACAAGACAGAGCATGAATTCATACTAGAACAAGTAGAAGAAGCTATCATCGTTCAAGAAGAAGAGTTGGTTGAAGACTTAGGAGATGCAGAACCTCCATGGGAAGGTCAAGACATAAAGCCTCCTTCCAAGACGGTTGAAATTGATGCTGAGGAGGGTGTACAACCTCCAAAGCATATCATAGTTGAAGACTTGGAAGAGGTTGATCAAGAGATGGAGATTCAAGAAGAAGAAGCACAACCCCCCATGCCCTTGGAAAGCAATGAAGAGGAGATTAAATTGGAAGAGAGCTGCCAAGAGGAAAAGGTTGAAATTGAAGAAGCTTGCAAAGAGGTGGTAATTATCAGAGAAGAGCACAAGGGAGTGGAACTTACAATTTCATTAAAAATACCTCCCCCTAAGTTGCCATCATCCTTCACAACATTCAAGTGGGTAAATTTCATATCTCCTAGCTTTCTAATCCCACTTGAATATGGGCTACTGGAGACGGATGGTCAACTTAGAGCTCTTTGTGGCATTAAGAGTAAGAGGAAGATGGCCAGTGGTAAGAATTGTCCTGCAAGGTTCATTATGGTTGGAAGCTTTAAGTTTAAACGCAAAGGTTGGTGTAGAGCTCAATTGAATGGGTCTAGGAAGCTGTTTGGTAGCTGTAGTGAGAATTCAAATTACTTATCACCCAGCTGGAAAAATACAGATCTCGACAAAAATGGGTGTAAAAGTAAAGTTTGGGATCCTGGAATCTGTTCTGACATCCAACACCCCGGGAGCCTAAGAATCTTTTTGAAGCTGCTCAAGGGTTTTACATGCCTAGTTTGGGACTCCGGAGGTTACTGGAATCACAAACACTGGTGGAGATTCCTGGATGAGTTCAAGCATAAGCCACCATAACAGGAAGCTCATCAAATGTCTAACTTAAGGACTTTAACTAAAAGTGTTAGGTGGGAGACAACCCACCATGGTATGAACGTTCCTTTTTCATTTTTATTTAGTTTTATTTGTTTTTAAAATTTTATTTTATTTTATTATATTGAACCTGGAGTTTTGCATCACATTCATATTAACACTGCATTCTGCATTTTTTTCAGATTACAAAAAAAAAAGAAAAAAGAAAAAGCGAGCACGCGACGCGACAGCATCAGCGACGCGTCCGCGTCGCAAGGAGATGGGAGACAATATTAATATGAACAGAGAGTTTTGCAGGAGCAGCGCTGGAGGCGTGCCAATGGCACAAATCGACCCACGTGACCGCGTCGCTGACGCGACCAAGTCATAGGGGAATACTGGCCTCCCACGCGATCACGTGCCCCACGCGGCCGCGTGACCTGAAAATCGACGTCAACCAGGTGCATGGCCAAAAGTTGAGCTGGAGTTGGGCTGGACTCGTGCTGGTAGCCCAAGCCTCACCACATGAACGCGTGCCTCACGCGTCTGCGTCATATCCCCATGATGGCCACTCACGCGACCGCATGCCCCACGCGATCGCGTCACCCAGAATTTTGGCAAAAAGAGTTTCGAACAGAGAGTTGCGCGACCACGAGGCTGCACTTGCGCCAATCGCACAAAACAAGCCACGCGATCGCGTGACCCACGCGTCCGCATCACCTGACCTTATCACGCACCACGCGACCGCGTCACTCACGTGTCCGCGTCACAGGCGGCACACAGAATATCCAGATCAACCAATTTTCTTATCTTTTCTTCCCTAATCCTTATTTTTCTTCTCTTTTCTTATTTCTTTCTTCTTCCTTTCTTATTTTCTTTCACTTCTATTCTATTTTATTTCATTTATTTGCATACTTTCATTCATTGCATTATTTTCATTGGTGTTAGAGTTTTATTTGAGTCATTATTCCTCATTATATGTTTGACAATTATTATTATCTTCTTTAAAGGGTGCTTGCATGTTCAATTTAATACTTTCAAATAGCTTATTTACCATACATGCTATGTGTTTGTGAAAAAACCCATATGGCATTATGCAATTCTCTATTATACTCTATACTATTTAATGCTTGCTTTTCATAAACCCCCTTTACTATTTTAATTGAATATAATTGTCAATACAAACATGGTAATTTATTACAAAGTAATGCTTGGTCTATGCTACTCATGCCCTTTTCCGGCATGCCAATAAACACCCTGCATCCACTTATCTTTCGATGCACTGGCTATTTTTCATTGCTGACTTTTCACATGTACTCGAGAGCATGTGTTAATGTCAATTACATCCTAATGTGCATCCATCACCACTCTTCCATTCTCTTCCTTGCTATATATCTATTGAATTTAATTTACTTTCTCTTTCCTTCTTCAGGATGGCCACCAAGGAAGGAAAGGAGAAAGCTACTCCCAAACCGCCGGCAAGGAAAGGAACAAAAAAAAGACCCCAGCTGAGGAACCACAATCCCCATCCACTTGCACATCTTAGCATGCACCGAGGACGGTGCAATCTTTAAGTGTGGGGAGGTCGATACCGATCTCCGTGGGTTAGTACTTTCTTTTCAACACCAATAATCTTATTTTCTTTATTTGTTCATTGTTGCATCTGCATATTTGATTGCATATTTATTTGATTTTGTACATTTAGTCACTACTTGGTTAAAATAATAAATCTCTTTTTAAGATCCTATTTTTTGAAAATTTTCACTAATTTAAAACCAAATTTTTTTTTTTGTTAAAACTTGTTTGAAGTTGTATTTGGAACATGGTTTTTGAGCCAAAGAACACACAACCTGTGAGATTTGAGCTTATTTATATGGTTACATTATTTTACCATAAATTTTTATTCTTGTGTGTTTTCTTCTCTATAACTGCAATCTTTGCTTTGTTCCATTCTATATGTCCATTATTTAGTATATTTACATGCTTGCATATGATTGAGGCCATTATTTGTTATTAGCTCACTTATCCCAAATAAGCCTACCTTTTACATCACCTCTGTTAGCTCCTTGAGCTTTTAATCCCCTCTTGTTCTATAACCACATTACTAACCTTAAGTAGAAAAAAACAAATTAATTATCCCAAATTGAATCTTTGGTTAGCTTAAGTTAGAGATTGTGCATCAATTAAGTGTGGAGAAATTGTGGGAACATGGGTTGATAAGGGAATGTATCATGTTTCTAATTTATTTGAATATTGGGAATTTGGGAACCTACTCATGAAAAATCAAAATAGAAAAATAATGGAAAATCCATGTGTATTGATAAGTTATGTTTGATTTTATGATTCAAAAAAAAAAAAGAAAGAAAGAAAAAGAAAAAGAAAAAAAAATATTCAATAAATAAGCAAATAAATAAGGGGACAAAATTACCCCAATGTTAAGTTAATAAAAAATCAATGCACATGTGATAAAAATTAAAGAGAATTTGGTACATGAGTATGGGAATTATACAAAAGTGAGAATTATGGGTAGCTAGGTATGATTTTAAAGTTATATAGAGTATATGTATATTAGGTGAGAGCTTAGGTTAATTGAAGATTCATATTATAGCTCACTTGGCCATACATATATCCTTACCTTTACCTCAGCCCATTACAACCTTGAAAAGACCTCATGATGTTTGCATTGGTACATTAAATTTTTGTTGATTGGTTAGATGAAGAACAAGGTTTAGAAAGCATGACTAGAGAAGAGTAGAGTGAATAACCCTATACACTTGAGAGATTAGAGTGATATACACTTCAAGTGAGGGTTCAACGCTTAAATTCTATGTTCCTTGCTTTCATGAGCTGTCTTCTTACAAGTTCACTTGCTTTTTATTGTCTGATTTGAATTAGTGGAAATTGGTTTGTATTTGTCTTGGAGAACTTATTTACTCTTAACCAAGTAAGTAAAAGCATTTAGCATGTAGTTGCATTCATAGGTTGCATTTCATACCATTCCTCTTCATCTTTATAGCTTCTCTTGAGCTTAGCATGAGGACATGCTATTGTTTAAGTGTGGGGAGGTTGATAAACCACTATTTCATGGTTTATCTTGTGCTCAATTGAGTGGTTTTTATCTACTCTTTACCCACTTATTCATACTATTTGCATGGTTTTACATTTACCTTCCTAATTATGTGCTTTGATTGAAAACATGCTTCTTTGGACTTATATTTGCTTATTATTAATCCTCTCTTATTACTATTAGATGCCTTGATATGTGTGTTAAGTGTTTTCAGATATTATAAGGCAGGAATGGCTTGGAGGATGGGAAGAAAGCATGCAAAAGTGGAAGGAATGCAAGAAGTTGGAGAAATTGCTAAGCTGTCCAGCCTGACCTCTCTGCACTCAAACAGCTATAACTTTAGCTACAGAGGTCCAAATGATGCAGTTTTAGTTGCGTTGGAAAGCTAACGTCTGGGGTTTCGATTTGATATATAATATGCTATAGTTCCCATGATGCTAGGCGATGCGACCGCGTGATCCATGCGGCCGCATCGCAAGTGACGAAAATCAGCGAATCTGAATTCGCAACCAGCGAATTTTGGGCTGTTTCTGACCCAGTTTGCGGCCCAAAAAACACAGATTAGAGGCTATAAAGTGGGGGATTGCATCCATTCATAGGGAGGCTTCCATAATTCACAATTTTAGGAGTAGATATAGTTTTTAGAGAGAGAGGTTCTCTCCTCTCTCTTAGGATTAGGATTTAGGATTTCTCTTAGTTTTAGAGTGACTCTCAATCCCAGGTTCTTTATTTTTATTTCTTTTTCCAATTTAATTTATAAACTCTTCCATGTTACATTTGATGTCTTTATTAGAGTTAATTGAGGTATTCCAGACTTATGATTGCTTTCTTTAATTTATTAAAGTTCTCGATTTATCCAAATTATTTTCATTCAAGTAGAATTTCTCCCCTTTTGGCTTTGGTTAAATAATTGGTGACTCTTGAGTTATCAAACTCATTGTTGATTGAGAATTGGAATTCTTCAAGAATTAATTCATCCACTTAACTTACCTTCATAGTTAGAGGTTAATAAAGTGGGAGAAAAATCCAATTCTCATTACAATTGATAAGGATAACTGGGATAGGACCTCCAGTCTTCATACCTTGCCAAGAGTTTATTTTATTATTACTATTTTATTTTATTCTTTTTGTGCAACATACTGCTTTCTTACTTCCAAAACCCCCAATTTACAATACTCATAACCAATAATAAGAACATACTTCCCTGTAATTCCTTGAGAAGACGACCCGAGGTTTGAATACTCAGTTATCAATTTCAAAGGGGTTTGTTACTTGTGACAACCAAAACGTTTGTACGAAGGGATTTTTGTCGGTTTAGAGACTATATCTACAATGCGACTGTTTTTATGACATTCTTTACTGGCAAAAATCCTAACGTTAGCGGGTAGGGTAGGATAGGGTACACCCTAAACCCGTACCCTACCCTACCCGCAGGCATACCCGGACCGTACCCTACCCTACCCACAGCGGGTAGGGTATCCTACCCTACCCGAACGGGTTGGACCGGGTTGGGTACCTGCGGGTAGAGTTTGAATTGCCAGCTCTATCTTATAGAGAAATTGGCAAGAGAAGGGCGATTAGACCGGTACTTAGCCAATAGAGAAGATGAACCAAGAAAAAGAAGAAGGGACGAAGAGGTCGGACGAGTTGAACGTCCACCTCACACCGAAGAGGTCGGACGAGTTGAACGTCCACCTCACACCAAAGAGGTCGGACGAGTTGAAAGTCCACCCCTAAGAGACAAGTTCATATGATGAATGGAGGATTCGGAGGAGGAAGGATCTCTAAATCATCTCGCAAAAGACACCTCAAAGAGGTATATTAAGGAAGGGAGAGAGGTTTGAATAGGACAACGGAGTGCGAACAAGCCTTCCGAGATTTCAAAAATTCTTGGGGCAACCATCCATTCTTACCCGACCACGGGAAAGTGAAGAAAGTCATATTATACCTCGCAGTGGAAAGTCGGGCAATAGCCTCAGCACTAGTCAGAGAAGACGAAAGTGGGCAACAACCCGTCTACTTCATCATCAAGACTCTACAAAGGGCCGAACTAAACTATCAAAAGATAGAAAAGTTCGCCTACGCCCTCATACTCACTTCTCGACGACTCCGCCCATACTTTCAAGTTCACACTATCAGAGTTCGGACCAACCAACCCATAAAAGGTATCCTACAGAAAACAGACTTAGTTGGAAGAGTCCTACAGTGGGCAGTCAAGTTATCCAAATTCAGTCTTCAATATGAAGTTCGGACAGCCATCAAATCACAGTATCTGACCGACTTTATTGAAGAGTAAACTGACACCCCGGGAACTCCCACAAAATGGAATCTTAACGTGGATGACTCTTCAAACAAAAGTGGGAATGGCGCAGGTGTAATTATAGAAAGCGATCAGGGAACCCAAATTGAGCTAAATAACTAACCTGAATACGAGGCACTACTAGCTAGTTTAAGGCTGGCTAAGGAGGTAGGAGTTCAAAAGCTTACCGTGTTCAGTAATTCACAAGTAGTCACCTCACAAATAGAAGGAAGCTACCGAGCTAAGGATCCCACCATGAAAAACTATCTAGACAAGACCAGAGAATAGCTCGGACAACTCGGGAAATATGAGATCCAATATATACCTCGGGAACAGAATGCTCGAGCTGATGCACTTTCAAAACTAGCCAGCACCAACATCTCAGACAATTTGGGGGATATTAGGTCCGACATATACCTCGGAAACAGAATGCCCGAGCTAATGCACTTTCAAAACTAGCCAGCACCAAACCAGGGGGCAATAATAGAAGCCTCATCCAAGAAACACTGCAAAATCCATCAATCTCGGAGGAAGAAAAGGTCCTAACCATATCAGGTCAGGGTCATTCCCCCGGAGTCAAGGAAGGAAAACAAACCCTCTCCTCAGGGTCTGGCGACACCAACTCATGATTCTTCTCCTCATCCCTATCCCTACTAATTCTATGGAACCTCCTAAGTCACACACAGTACTCAGGAACACACATTAAAACTATGGAATCCAACCAGTCAGACATGCCGTCCGGGATCTTAGTAGACATCTTAGCAATGTTTTTGCGGGAAGACATAGGCCAAATATTCCTACAGTAAGAAAAAAATGGGGTTACTACCAAACAACTTGGGCAAATAAGGAAACAACTCGGACAATAACAGCAAAACATCAAGTGTCAGATACAGCAGTAAAAGAGAAACCCCAGGACTCACACGAAAGTCCAGGGGCACCCTTTGGAGGCAACAATAGGGCAAAAACACAGAGAAGAGAAGTCGACAATCTATACCCAAAAGGTCAAAATAAAAGCTAGAACTTTTGTACAAAAGGAGTCAGGCAACGATGAAATAAGACAGGAACTGCAACAAAACCCTAAGCAAAGCACACATTCTTCTCAAAGGCGAACGACAAAAAAAAAGTCACAATGAACGATCAAAGATTCAAACTTTTTGCATAAAGAACCAAAGTTCTCCAGAGCAAAAACCCAAATACAAAGTCAAAGCTTTACATCAAAAGCATGCACAGTTGTCAGAAGTAAAAAAAAAAGAGAGAGAAAAGAACGACTAACCTGCATAAAAGAAGATAAAAAATGGCTCAAATCAAGAACAACGAAGATACCAACTCCCAAACTCAAAGGGAAGAGCTTCACCTACTTCCAGAAGTCCGAGAAAGAGCTCGGATTAGAGAGGAAGCCCTAAAGCGTTGAATGGACCTAAGGTCGGTCAGGAGAAGGGAAGCTAGCAGCTAACTGGAAAGGACCATACCAAGTTGTTCAGAAGTACTGGGGAAAGGTCACCACAAAGTGTCCGACCTCGAGGGGCGAGAGCTACTAAGGTCATGACATGCCTGCAATCTAAGAAGGGCGCCAGGCCGAGATCTAAAAAGATTGCCCAACCTAGAAGGGTAAGCACTAACATGTACACACTCTTATTCATATCTTTGTTTTATTGTTTAAAAGTTTATAGATTCCCTAAAAAGTTTTCTACCAAGACGTATTAAACTGAGTGCAAGAATTCACCGCCTGAATACGACAAGGTCGGCAAGATGAGAACCAAACTCGTCACCCGATTACAAAGAATTCGGCAAGGTGAAAGCAACAAAAACAGATTAATGCAAGAAGTTATAAAAAGTAATCCATAAAAAGCCGCCTGACAAGGCCTAGCTAAAAATGGACTGCTAAAAATAACTTAAAAAGTACCGACACAAAAGTCAGGCAAGGCGATCAACAAAAAGTTATAAAAAGTGATCCATAAAAAGTGGCCTGACGAGGTCTTACTAAAAATGGATTACTAAAAATAACTTAAGAGGATTCGACAAGAAGAAGTCGGACCAAACCAATCAATGCAAAAAGTTATAAAAAGTAATCCATAAAAATTGGCCTGACGAGGTCTTACTAAAAATGGATTACTAAAAATAACTTAAGAGGGTTCGACAAGAAGAAGTCGGACCAACGAAAGCTACAGATTGGACCGACAAGCGAAGTCGACCAACGAAAGCTACAGATTGGACCGACAAGCGAAGTCGACCAACAAAAGCTACAGATTGGACCGACAAGAAAAGTTGGACCAACGAAAGCTACAGATTGGTTCGACAAAGAAGTCAGACCAACGAAAGCTACAGCTCGGATCGACACGAGAAGTCGGACCAACGAAAAGCGTGCGCTAAGAGGGACATAGCTCCGCCCAAAAAGCCATGGCTCCACGACAAGGCTATCAAAATTGTTCAGACTAACTAAAAAGGTTCTACCAAGAACACAAAAAAGTTGTCCGACAAGTTAGCCACAAAGGTCATCCCGCCTAAACAGAAAGACAGACTAAACAAGATCTAATCAAAAAGAGGTCGGACAACAAAGTACCAACACTCTATAAACATCTCACAAAGGCCAAGGAAGGGTCAAAAGGCCAAAGCCAGAAGTGCTTCGCTAAAAAGTACGAAGTCTTGAAAAAAGACACTACTTAAAAAGTGAAAAGCACGGCCTCAAAGATGGAGCTAAAAAGTCGTCCAAACAAACTATAAAGAAAAGGTTCCTTATCGGAACACCACCTAAAAAGTTGTTGGAATGTGACTAAAAAGCCCGGGGAGCAAATTCATACAGGTCAACGTCAGCTAAGAAGAGGCGCAAAAATGATCTCAAAAAAGAACAAGCCAAAAGGTTGGGAAACAATTTAAGGCTCAAATGTACTTAGCTAAAAGGGATACAACTCCACTCAAAGAAGGCACAATCTCAAACAGGGCTACGAACGTCATCTGAGACTAAAAAAGATTCTATATAAAGAACACTAAAAATTCATCGGACAAGTCACTAAGAGCCCGGATATCAAGCCGCAAGGATAACTTCGCCAAAGCAGAGGGTTTTCAACACAAACTTAAAGCAAGGCGTGATCCAAATGGCAAGGTAGAAAACCCATACTACCACTCAAAAGAGGTCGGACTGGGAAGTACCAGACCTCTAATTTGCAAGGATTGCAAAGCAATAAAGAAACAAGCCAGACAGATGCTTGAGCACGACTCCCTCAAAGGGATCGAAGCTAAGAAGCACGACCTCATAAGGAAGATCGAAGCTCAAGCAGGGGCACTATTCATACATCGGTTCGAGCTATAAAGGACCGGGTTGGCCGACCTCTTAGAAGGTTGGCTGATGAGTTATTTTGTTGGAAAAATAAATTTCTCCCAAAACACCCAAAACTAACCGGCAAGTGTACCGGGTCGTATCAAGTAATAAAAACTCACGGGAGTGAGGTCGATCCCACAAGGATTGAAGGATTGAGCAATTTTAGCTTAGTGGTTAATTTAGTCAAGCGAATCAAGATTTGGTTGGGTGATTTGTGATTTGCAGAATTTAAATTGCATGGAAGTAAAGAGAACAGGGAATTAAATTGCTGAATCTTAAAGAACAAGAAATTAAATGGCAGAAACTTAGAGTGCAATAAATGTAAATTGCGGAATCTTAAAGTGCAAGAAATGTAAATGGCTTGAAATGTAAAGGGGATTGGGGCTTGGATTTAAACAAGGAAAAGTTAAATTGCATTAAACAGAAGAGTAAAAGGGAATTGGGATTGAATCGGATCCGAAACAGAAAAGTAAATGAACATATAAAGCAATAAACAGAGAATCGAAATGGGAAATCAGATCTCAGGACCCAGAGACTAAAAAACCAAGTCTAGATCTCAATGCCTTCCTAGATCCAACAAGAACAATTGCAAGGGAATTGTAAATTGCAAAGAAAGTAGATGAAGAGCAATTAACAGAAATTAAATTCAATCAAACAGTAAATAAAACAGAGAGATCCAAGGATGAGATTGAAACAAAATTTCTTCAATTCTCCAACCCAAGATCCAAGACAATTGCAATTGAAATTGAAAGCAATAAAATGAAGAGGAAGAGAAGTGAATTCTCCTTCCCCAAGACAAAGAAATTAAAGATCACTCAATATCCAAAGCTCTCTGAAAACTATTATGAAAACTCCAAAAAAAAAGCTCCCCGAAGAACTTGAATTCTATCCTATTTATACACTTTCTTCCAATGATCTTCAAGCCTTGAGTTGGGCCTTTGCTCTTGGTGGAATTGGGTTGAAAGAGGCCTTGGTTGATTGCTCTTGAAGTTTGGAGAAGAACCAAAGTGAACCAATTGAACTGGGTTTGAGTTTTGCAAAAGTTGGACCAAAAGTTTGAGCAAAAGTTAGGGGTCTAACTTTTGCTCCAACTTTTCATATCAGCTAACACCACTTTGCTGATACCAACGTTGGTGCCAAAGTTAGGGGTCTAACTTTGGCCCTAACGTTGGCCTTACCTTGTGTACTTGTGGCGCCAACGTTAGCCACCAAGTTAGGGGGCTAATGTTGGTGCAAACTTTTGCTCCTCCTTGTGATTTTCATGTGCCAACGTTAGCCACCAAGTTAGGGGGCTAACGTTGGCGCAAACTTTTGGTGCCCAGGGAGGTTTTCTTCATGCCAACGTTAGCCTCAAAGTTAGGGGGCTAACGTTGGCGCAAACTTTTGGTGCCCAGGGGTGAATTTCATGTGCCAACGTTAGCCTCAAAGTTAGGGGGCTAACGTTGGCGCAAACTTTTGGTACCCAGGGAGTGATTTTCAAGTTCCAACGTTAGCCTCCAAGTTAAGGGGCTAACGTTGGGGCTAACTTTTCAACCAAAAGTTTGTGCAAAAGTTTGATGCTAACTTTAGGTCCAGCTTTTTGCTTCCTGGTTCAATTTCACTTATTCCATTGTCCTCTCTTCACTCCTAGCCATTCCTTCTTGCTTCAACCTTTCTCCAAGCTTTCTTCACCTATCATTAATCAACCAAACACATCAAAGCTATGCTCATAATCATGAGATATTCATTCTATCATAATATGCAACAATTATAGCATAAAACCTCATGAAATGGCATGAATTCATACATGGTTGATTCAATCAAGGGAAACATGAAAATCTACTCAATTAGCTTGCTTATGGTTCAAGAAAGTGCATAATTCTAATGAAAACAAAAGAAAAAGACTAGTTAAAATAGGCTAGGATGACTTGTCATCATTGGCCCATGACCGACCTCTTAGAAGGTTGGCCCATGACCGACCTCTTGGAAAGCTGGCCCATTACCGACCTCTTTACAAAGAGTTTGGCCAAATCGTCAAAAGAACCCAAAGCAGGCCCAAACGAAGGAACACAGCACAATCTAAAGGCAGTCAAAGCCTAGAAAGATTAAGGCGGTTTCCCTTAAAGATAAGATGACTTCACTCAAAGATAAGTTAAGATAAGATAACTATCTTATCTAGAAAGGTCAGCCCACACTACTATAAATACACTGGAGCACCTAAGTATAACTCATACTCTGATTCTACTAAAAACCTGCTTAAAGCCCATGCTAACTTAAGCATCGGAGTCTCTTGCAGGTACCACCACCCTCCGGTGACGAAGGATCAGTAGCATCTCCAGCTCCACCAGTTCCACCAGGTCGGACACGACAGCTCTGGCCACCACAACAGATCTCATCCGAGATCAACCTTCAGTTTCAGGTAACCCTCGAAATAGTAATACTAGTCAATTAAGTAAAATATTCTTCTCGTTTGTTTACAGATTGCAAAAAATAAATCATTTGCTTTAACTCAATTTTCAATGATGTTCATATAGTAGGTACTAATAAAACTGATCTGTGGTCATTGTCTTATTATTAGCTATCAATAATCAATAGGAATTTGAACTTGATATAGAAAATTACCAATAAAGTGAAATGGAACTTTTGAAAAATTTCTCAAAACTTTTAGCTGCTGCATAACTTTGTAACTATTACTTACCCCTTGCTACAAATATTTCCCCACCCAAGAAAGCTCTTCATATCCTATCATGCATGTATCGAGTTTTTTTTTAACACAATTGTTCATTTGTGCACCTATTTTTCATTTACATATAAGTGTACATTAAATTCTTTGATAAAACCAAAAGTTGAAGATATACGTATGCTGAAACATGCAAGATAGCTTCTCGCTATAGTAATTAACAATTTCACACATAAACTGGTTCCAAATATTGATTCTTTTTCATGCAACGACAAAGCACTCAAGAGAACAAATAAGAGAAGCTCAAACATAGTAGTCCCCATGCAAGTATGCATGGATTAGGGTAACATGAAAGTCACATTAAAGGTCTATAGATGGTGGCAACATCATAGTCACATATATATAATTCATACTAACCAACATGCAGAATTATCCAACCGTGCTGATCACAATATCTAACGAGCTAAACACACTATTACTTACCAGTGCCTATCTTTGTATTTTCTAACTGTCTTCATGGAATCTACTTGGGACATGCAAAGAGACCCAACTCCGAACACTTCCTCTACCCCAATCGTTTGATCATTAGATCCAGTCACGTCAAGTTCAGAAACCTAAATAATTAACACTTATTAACAATTCTCAAAGCACTAAAAAGTTCTTCACATCAAGGAAACTTAAAGAACAAACCGTTACTGCCAAGTATCTAAGCCAATTAAAAACCTTCACGCTTTAAAAATAAAGGAATTTCTAAAAAAAATCTAAATTACCTCATCAGGTTGTCCTTCGTCATCTTCATTTGAATCCAACTCATCTAGTCGGACACTTTTGCCCTTTCGAGGTCTTCCATCTGTGCAAGTCCTCTTAGTATGCCCTGACTTGTTGCACTTAGCACACTTTCTCTTGGACGCCTTCCTCTTATGACGCTTTGGTGCTCTCTTTGTTCGTACGACAACAGGATCTCAAATTTCACCGCATGCCTTAGAGCTCATATGATGGACACATTTGGCCCACTTTGATTCTAAGGTTTCACATAGTCGGCAAATCCCCACCAAAGCAACAATGAATAACCCAACCTGTTGGGCACCTAAAAAGAACAACCATCGTGACGCCGAATGAAATGCTCCACGGTGAAGCAAGAACCCTCTATCACCATTGATAAACCCCAATTTTAGAATTTATCTTGTGTTGAATTTGGTGAATTTTATCAACTTATTCCACATTTATTCAATAAAATAACATGGTTTTGTGAATTTCTCTTAAATTGTGCTTAAGAGTAAAAACATGCTTTTTAAGCTCTTAAATTGCTAAATTTAATTTTCTTTAATTCCATTTGATGTCTTGATGTGTTTGTTAAGTGATTTCAGGCTTAGAAGGTAAAGATTGGATTGAAGGAATGAAGAAAAAGCATGTAAACATGGAGAATTCATGAAGAAATTAAGTTTGGAAATCTGCCCAGTTCTGCGTATGCATGACCAGAAATTTCGTCAAGCGACGCGTACGCGTGCCCCATGCGTACGTGTGACACTCGGCATGTAACTCACTTAAAGAAATCTTGGCTGGCGATTTCTGAGTTCTCTCAGGCCCAAATCCAATTTATTTTTGAAGTATTTGAAGCCAAATTTAAGATGGAACAAGGGGGGAGCAATTAGTGTAGCTTAGGAACCATGCTTTAGGTCATTTTCTAGAGAGAGAAGCTCCTTCTTCTCTCTAGAAATTAGGGTAGCTTAGTCAAATTTTTCTTAGATTTAGGTTTTATTTCTTGTCTTGATTTAGTTTTCAATACAATTTCTTGTTCTTACATCTTTGTTCTCTTAGTTTACATTGTTAATTTCCCTTTTATGTCACTTTTATGTGTATGAACTCTTGTTGATTTTAATTTCTATTAATGCAATATGATGTTTCTTTATTTATTGTTGCTTAATTAAGTTGTCATTATTTTTTTCTTGCATTTGGTAGCTTTAGATTTTATTATTCATGCAATTTATTATGCTCTTATTTTTATGCACACCAAGTGTTTGATAAAATGCTTGGCTTAGTTTTAGAGTAGATTTTTAGCATTCTTGGCTTGGAAAGAGAAGCTTGGTAGTATTGAGTCATTGATACCCAACTTGGATTGGTGATCTAGAGTTGTTAGTTAATCTTGTTCCATTGATACTACTTATGGATTGGGATTAACTAGGCCTATTTGACTTTCTCTCAATACGGGGATAATGTAATAGGATTAACTCTTAGTAATTATTGTGTTATGATTAATGACTACGATAGAAGACCTTGATTCTCAATCCTTGCCATGAATACCTTTTTAATATTTGCTATCTTTAGTTGATTATTTTATTTTCCTGCCATTTAATTTCTTGTATTTTTTAACCTCAACCCACTTAATCTCATAACCAATAATTGAGTACTCGATTGTAATTGCTAAGGAGAATGAACTGGGAGTAATACTCTTGATGCATGAGCATCTTATACCCTTTTTCATGTTGTTTTTCAATTGTTTTTAGTTAGTGTTCATGTTCTGGGTCAAGCTGTACAACCCGGGCTAATTAAAGACAAGTCGACCGACCTCTTTAGGTCTGGAATTCCTGACCTCTTCTCAAAGAGCTCGGCCAAATCGATACAGGGAGCCCAAGTAGACCCAAACGAAGGAACACAGCCCAATCTAAAGGCAGTCAAAGCCTAGAAAGATTAAGGCGGTTTCCCTTAAAGATAAGATGACTTCACTCAAAGATAAGTTAAGATAAGATAACTATCTTATCTCCAGAAAGGTCACTCCACACTACTATAAATACACTAGAGCACCCAGGTATAACTCATACTCTGATTCTACTAAAAACCTGCTTAAAGCCCATGCTAACTTAAGCATCGGAGTCTCTTGCAGGTACCACCACCCTCCGGTGACGAAAGATCAGCAGCATTGCCAAGTCTAACAAGTCGGACACACTAGCTCCGGCCACCACAGCAGATCTCATCCGAGATCGACCTTCAGTTTCAGGTAACCCTCGGAACATTGGCACCATTGCTGGGGACCCTGGAAGTCATTCCATCATCATGGCGGATGACATCACCAATGATCACAATTCTAATTTGGAAAACCAGACGCCACACAAGAACGCGGACACCACACCCAAAGATACACCTTAGCAAAACGGAGAAAAGCATTCTCCAAATACATAAATTTTAGAAGCCCTCCGAGAACAGCAAAATTGGCTTAAGCAGCTCGAGTAGGAGGCCGAATTCCAATGCAAAGCCGAAAGAATCTTCCGAAGAGAAACTAGGCGATGCCGAGAGTTAGAGGACAAGCTCCTAAAACTCGAAGCCGACCTAAAAACCAAAACCATTCAACCCGGTCACGAGGACAACTCCCCCAAAGATCAAGATCCCTTCACCAAAGAAATCATGAAAGCTAAAGTTCCGAAGGATTTTAAAGCTCTAGACATGATCCCATACAACGGTACCTCCGATTGATGCGGGTGCATCATTGCCTGTTTTTGATAGTTATTTCAGTAGGTTTTAGTTAGTTTTCATACAAATTTGGCCAATAAATGAGTAATAGCATAAAAATCTCTGCATGAAACAAAATCTCAAGCATAGGTGAATTTTAGTTAATATACATGATAAATATGATGAAATAGATCACACTAAGTGAAAGTATGATTTTGAGCATTATTAGCACACTTAGTATAGTAAAGTTTATCCTGTATGTTACTTTGATACACTTTGTTTGTTTGATTTCAGAGCAAAAGAAGTAGAGAAGAGCCGCGTTAGTGGCTACATTAGCGCCACTAATGTGGCCATTAAAGTGGAAAAAAGGAAAGCTTGGAAAGTTAATGAGAACGTTAACGCCACTAACGTTAGTGAAGGGCAAGAAGACCCACGTTAGCGACCCTGTTAGCTCCACTAACGTGGGCACTAACGTGGAAGAAAAGAGAAGCCCCAAAGTTAGTGAGAAAGTTAATGGCATTAACTTTGAAGAAGGAGCAGCGTTATTGGCAAAAGTGAGTGCCAATAACGCTAGCGAAGCAAGAAGACCCACGTTAGCTTCCACGTTAGTTACATTAACGTGGGAGCTAACGTGGAAGGAAAGGAAAACGCCAAAGTTAGCAAAAAAAGTGAGTGCCACTAACGTTTGCGAAGCAAAGGAAGACCCACATTAGTGGCCACGTTAGTTACACTAACATGGACACTAACGTGGACAAAAGTCTCACCTGGCAGCCTGACCATGCCTTCTTCAAACAAGAATAACTTGAGCCACAAAGCTCCAAATGAGGTGTTTTCAATGGCATTGGAAAGTAGGATTCCAGATCTTTCCAAGCATATATTGCACTACATGGTGGACACTAAATTTGAAGGAGAAAACCTGCCCCAAAAGTGCAAAGATGAACATGGTATCAACCTGTAGTAAGGCTAGCTGACCTCTTCACCTTCCAAGAAGTGTAACTCGAGCTATAGAGCTCCAAATGATGCGCTTTTAAAGGCGTTGGAAAGTAGACATCCAGGGCTTTCCACCAATATATAATAGTATGGGGTGGACATTAAGTTTGAGCTCCAGAACCTGGAAATATTAAGCCCCTGATCGCTAATGTTATTGTGACTCGCTTTTTCCAGTAACGCTAGCGACTATGCTAGCGACCTTGTCCATTTCAAAGGAGCATAAATTGAGTTACAGAGGTCCAATTACAGTGATTTCAGTTGTGTTAGAAAGCTCATATTCAGAGCTTTCCAACAATATATAATACTCTATACTGGGCATGAAATTGGAGAATAAACAAGAGGCATCTTTTAAGTTCCCAAAACACCAACTGGGTAGCAAGTGTGACGTTAGCCACACTAACTTCAGCACTAATGCCACACTTGTAGCGTTAGTATGGATAACGGAAGCAATAAAGCCAAGTCACCGTGGACCACAATTTGATTCACTTCTCTCTCAAGTCCACTTCAAAGCTCAAGCAAGAAAGCCCACAATTGTCAACCAATCAAGGTCACAAAAAGCATCTAGAATAGTTAATTTTCATTTCATTGTAATTTGCTTTTAATTTTATTTCTTTTTTGTAATTTAGGAGAGCCTATAAAAAGGCCTTAGTTTCTACATTAAATTCATTCTGGAATGGAGAATTAAAGGAAGGGGGAGAGAGTGAAGACCAATTCGAACTTCTGTGAATTGGCACACTCCAAGGGGAGTGGGTCTTCGGACCCCTCCCCTCCTACACTCTTCTTCCTTTTCTCTTCTTTTCTTCCTTAGGAGTAGTTTCGTTTTAGTTGTAATTTTTATTTATGAATTTTGAAGTTTCAATTTCAGTTTTAATCTTCATCTTTACTTTTCTGCACTTTCTTTCTTTTCTATTTTGGTAGAGCAATGATCAACTAACTCTTTTCATTGGGTTAAAGAGCTCTATTGTGATTCAATAGATCTATTGTAGTTCTTATTCTTCTTCTTCTTTCTTTTCTCTTGATTTTACTAGAGAGCTTTCGATCTTCATCCAATTGGGTAATTGTCTCGAAAGAGAAATTGCTCATACTTGGATTTCTTCTGAACCTTGGAAGAGGAATGAGGAAATCAAGCTAGAAATGCTCTCTCACATTGGATTAGATTGGGGGTTGGATGGATATTATGATATTTAATCTTACCAATACTTTGATCTATGAATGTGTGTGGTATAATCAGTGACCAAACTTCATCTCTTCCCATGAGCAATTAAATCAAGGAATTGGAAAATTGTTCAAGCTCAGAGAGATTGGATTGCCAAGGAATTGGGATCCAATCACTTAAGATTGCCAAGGAGATCAATGAATGCATTGATTGAGGAAGAGATGAGAATGAACTTGATCCGGAGGATTGCAATATCTCTTGATCCCAATGTTCATTTTATTTTTAGTTCTTACATTTACTTTTCTTGCCATTTTACTTTTCTGCACTTTATTGCTTTCTTTACTTTTATGCCATTTACAATTCTTGCTACTTATCACATCCAAATCTGAACCGTCTGACTAGGATAATTAATCAACTATTGATTGCTTAATCCGTTAATCTCTATGGGATTCGACCTCACTCTTTTGTGAGTTATTACTTGACGACAATTCGGTATACTTGCCGAGGGAAATTTGTTGAGAGACAAGTTTCCGTGCATCAAGTTTATGGCGCCGTTGCTGGGGATTAATTGTGATTAACAAACTACCGATTGGTTGATTACCTAGATTAGACATTTTCTTTTGTTTTGCTTTATTCATGTAATTGCTTTAGTTCTTTATTTTCTATGCTCTCTAACTGTTTGTGTTAATGCCTCACTAAGAAGCCCCTATTCGTGACAGTTCTGGCTCTTGGTGATTTTGTTATTAATACAACAGTTCCTTTTACTTAGCTTCTTTTCAAATAAAATTGGCATATGATCACATTCTAAGTTTGGTGTTGCCCTGCAACAATCTGTTTTCAATCTTTCTAGATACTTGCATCAATTCCAAGAGAAAGTGTCACACTAAGTTTGGTGTGCCACTTAATTTTTTTTATGCAATGTATCCAGCAACACCACTTGTTTGTACAATCATAATGCCTTTGCTTCTTAAGCTTGTAATGTCATTTTTAACCAAGCTTGCTTAATTATATGCATTACTCATAGCTTGTTTCTCTTTTTTTTGTTTTGACATTCATGGTTGAATCACAATCTCAACACCACTGCTCCTACTTGTTGCTTGCCAGCAAAGCACTTATTCTAAGATGGTGATTGGAGGGAGAAAGTCTGCAAGAAAGGACAACAAGGGCGAAGATGAGCTACAAAGGTTGTAAAGTTCTTTTCCTTATTATCTACTCCCAGTAGACTTAATTGTAATCATGAATGTCTCTTGTTTTGAATTCTGTGGTCTCCCTCTGTTCTGTTAAGTTGCTTTTAGTAATAAGCATGGTTCACTACTTATCATTACACCTTCATCTTTAATCTGCTTGCACCCATTATACTTAAAAATGCATCGAAGAAATCATTCTTTTGAAAGGAAAGTGTTGAGGAATTTTATCAATTTTGAGGCAAGCTAAGGATTAAGAGACATGGACTGATTGTATGATTGTGTATTGAGGTTACATGTTTGTGAAAACTTGCACGGGAGCTCATAGACAAGAATTGAAATTTGGAGAAGTGTTATGAAAATTCTCAAAAATCTATTGATCCAAGAAGCAGTAAAAAAAAACAAAAGAAAAAGAAAAACAAGGAATAAGCCCAAGGCTCTGAGCATCAATTACTAGGATGAAAAAGAAAGATACAAAAACTCAAAGAGTTATTGTCCTAGTTACATGTTTGTGGTGAATTTGTGTCAAAGAAAGAGGCTTGAGCAAGTAAATCCTAAGGGGTGCTTCAACACCTAATACCTTAGACCAACTGGTTTGGGAGTATTGATTGAAAGCTTATCTTAAAAAGCCGCTTTGAGACATGACACCTAGAGTCAAGGCCAAGATGAATAAATACTGCTTCAAGGTGATAATCTATAAAGAGGACTCCATAACACCATCTGAATGACACTCCTAAGATCTAAGACTTCCAAGATGTAAGGACTAATGAACACTAGAATCCTTGCATAAGCATATAATTAGAGTTCACCTCCACTATCACTTAATCACTTCACTCACCAAGGCATCATAAGAAATTCTCCAACACAATCCAATAAAAAGAATCCTTTGTGCATAATTCTTTCTTTGCTTGGGGACAAGCAAGATTTAAGTTTGGTGTTGTGATGCGGGTGCATCATTGCCTGTTTTTGATAGTTATTTCAGTAGGTTTTAGTTAGTTTTCATACAAATTTGGCCAATAAATGAGTAATAGCATGAAAAATCTCTGCATGAAACAAAATCTCAAGCACAGGTGAATTTTAGTTAATATACATGGTAAATATGATGAAATAGATCACACTAAGTGAAATTATGATTTTGAGTATTATTAGCACACTTAGTATAGTAAAGTTTATCTTGTATGTTACTTTGATACACTTTGTTTGTTTGATTTCAGACCAAAAGAAGCAGAGAAGAGCCACGTTAGTGGCTACGTTAGCGCCACAAACGTGGCCATTAAAGTGGAAGGAAGGAAAGCTTGGAAAGTTAGTAAGAACGTTAACGCCACTAACGTTAGCGAAGGGCAAGAAGACCCACGTTAGCGACCCCGTTAGCTCCACTAACGTGAGCACTAACGTGGAAGAAAAGAGAAGCCCCAACGTTAGTGAGAAAGTTAATGGCATTAACTTTGAAGAAGAAGCAGCGTTATTGGCAAAAGTGAGTGCCAATAACGCTAGGGAAGCAAGAAGACCCACGTTAGTTACATTAACGTGGGGACTAACGTGGAAGGAAAGGAAAACGCCAACATTAGTGGCAAAAGTGAGTGCCACTAACGTTTGTGAAGCAAAGGAAGACCCACGTTAGTGGCCACGTTAGTTACACTAACATGGACACTAACGTGGACAAAAGTCTCACCTGGCAGCCTGACCATGCCTTCTTCAAACAAGAATAACTTGAGCCACAAAGCTCCAAATGAGGTGATTCCATTGGCATTGGAAAGTAGGATTCCAAATATTTCCAAGCATATATGGCACTACATGGTGGACACTGAATTTGAGGGAGAAAACCTGCTCCGAAAGTACAAAGATGAACATGGTATCAACCTGTAGTAAGGCCAGCTGACCTCTTCACCTTCCAAGAAGTGTAACTCGAGCTGTAGAGCTCCAAATGATGCGCTTTTAAAGGCGTTGGAAAGTAGACATCCAGGGCTTTCCAAAAATATATAATAGTATGGGGTGGACACTAAGTTTGAGCTCCAGAACCTGGCAATATTAAGCCCCTGATCGCTAACGTTATTGTGACTCGCTTTTTCAGCTAACGCTAGCGACTATGCCAGCGACCTTGTCCACTTCAAAGGAGCATAACTTTAGTTACAGAGGTCCAATTACGGTGATTCTAGTTGCGTTAGAAAGCTGACATTCAGAGCTTTCCAACGATATATAATACTCTATAGTGGGCATGAAATTGGAGAACAAACAAGAGGCATCTTTTAAGCCCCAACAACACCAACTGGGTAGCAAGTGTGACGTTAGCCATACTAACTTCAGCACTAACGCCACACTTGTAATGTTAGTATGGATAACGGAAGCAATAAAGCCAAGTCACCCTGGACCACAATTTGATTCACTTCTCTCTCAAGTCCACTTCAAAGCTCAAGCAAGCAAGCCCACAATTGTCAACCAATCAAGGCCACAAGAAGCATCTAGAATAGTTAATTTTCATTTCATTGTAATTTGCTTTTAATTTTATTTCATTTTTGTAATTTAGGAGAGCCTATAAAAAGGCCTTAGTTTCTACATTGAATTCATTCTGGAATGGAGAATTGAAGGAAGGGAGAGAGAGTGAAGACCAATTCGAACTTCTGTGAATTGGCACACCCCAAGGGGAGTGGGTCTTCGGACCCCTCCCCTCCTACACTCTTCTTCCTTTTCTCTTCTTTTCTTCCTTAGGAGTACTTTCGTTTTAGTTGTAATTTTCATTTATGAATTTTGAAGTTTCAATTTCAATTTTAATCTTCATCTTTACTTTTCTGCACTTTCTTTCTTTTCTATTTTGGTAGAGCAATGATCAACTAACTCTTTTCATTGGGTTAAAGAGCTCTATTGTGATTCAATGGATCAATTGTAGTTCTTATTCTTCTTCTTCTTTCTTTTCTCTTGATTTTACTAGAGAGCTTTCGATCTTCATCCAATTGGGTAATTGTCTCGGAAGAGAAATTGCTCATACTTGGATTTCCTCTGAACCTTGGAAGAGGAATGAGGAAATCATGCTAGAAATGCTCTCTCACATTGGATTAGATTGGGGGTTGGATGGATATTGTGAAATTTAATCTTACCAATACTTTGATCTATGAATGTGTGTGGTATAATCAGTGACCAAACTTCATATCTTCCCATGAGCAATTAAATTAAGGAGTTGGAAAATTGTTCAAGCTTAGAGAGTTTGGATTGCGATGGAATTGGGATCCAATCACTTAAGATTGCCAAGGAGATCAATGAATGCATTGATTGAGGAAGAGATGAGAATGAACTTGATCCGGAGGATTGCAATATCTCTTGATCCCAATGTTCATTTTATTTTTTGTTCTTACATTTACTTTTCTTGCCATTTTACTTTTCTGCACTTTATTGCTTTCTTTACTTTTATGCCATTTACAATTCTTGCTGCTTATCACATCCAAATCTGAACCGTCTGACTAGGATAATTAATCAATTATTGATTGCTTAATCCGTTAATCTCTGTGGGATTCGACCTCACTCTTTTGTGAGTTATTACTTGACGATAATTCGGTATACTTGCCGAGGGAAATTTGTTGAGAGATAAGTTTCGGTGCATCACCGATCCAAGCCATCATCTCAGCAATTTCAGAAGCAAAATGTATGTCACCGATGCCTCAGACACTTTTCGCTGCAAAGCCTTCCCGACAACCCTAACAAAGACAGCTATTAAGTGGTTCGACAGTCTGCCTCCCAGATCCATCACAAGTTTTGATGACTTAGCCAAGAAGTTTCTTGCCAGATTTTTCATTCAGAAGGACAAAGCCAAACACGCTCCGAGCCTATTAAGAATCAAACAAGGAGATCGGGAGAATCTTCGATCTTACATGGGAAGATTTAATAAAGCATGCCTGGACATACAAAGCCTACCAACAGAAGCAACCATCATGGGTCTCATCAATGGCCTACGAGAAGGACCCTTTAGTCACTCTATATCAAAGAAACACCCAACATTTTTAAATGAAGTGCAAGAACGGGCATAGAAGTATATCAACGTGGAAGAAAATTCTCGGTTGGAAGAGACCTCAAAATCTGGATTCTCCTACTCCTCCCGGGATATGGATAAAGAGTCCAAGAAAAAAGAAGATCAACACGGAGAGAAGCCTAAAAGATACCACAATTACACACCTCTTCAAGTGTCTCCTGTGGATGTTTTCCAAGAAGTATGCCACACTGAGAAGATTCCACCACCTCGTCCAATCAAAAGCAAAAAAGAAGGGAGAAATCGAACAGAATACTGTGAATATCACCGAATCTATGGACATCCTACAAATGAGTGCCTCGACTTAAAGAATTTCATAGAAAATTTGGTAAGAGAGGGGCGACTAGATCGATACTTAGCTAACAAAACGGATGAACCCAGAGAAAGAAGAAGGGATGAAGAGGTCAGACGAGCTGAACGACCACCCCGCACTCCGGAGAGGCACGTTCACATGATAAATGGAGGATTCGCAGGAGGAGGAATCTCCAAATCATCTCACAAAAGGCACCTCAACGAAGTATATCATGTTGGAGGGGGAGAAGGAGCACCCGACCTCCCTACTATTACTTTTAGATGCGGCAGGCATCATCCCGGGACATGATGATCCCATGGTCATTACTATCATATTGGCCAATGTCAACCTCCATCGCACACTGGTGGACCAAGGAAGCTCGGTGGATATCTTGTTTAAAGCAGCCTTCGACAAACTCGGCCTACAAGAAAAAGAGAGCATATCCGAACAGCTTGTTTGGACTAGGAAATACTCCAATCCAACCCCTTAGATATATATCACTACACACAACCTTTAGAAAGGGAACCCGATCAAGGACACTCAACATAGACCACATTGTAGTCGACGTGAGCTTAGCCTACAATGCCCTGATAGATCGGACAATGCTAAATCAGCTTGCCACAGTAGTTTTGACTCCACATCTATGCATGAAGTTTCCAACCCCAGAAGAGATAGCCACGATAAAAGGAGACCAGAAAACTGGGCGATGCTGTTACAACGAAAGTCTGAACCTTAGAGGCAAAGGAGAAGAAATCAACAGTATCGAACTCGGAGGAGTTCGAGGCCAGGAAAAACTTCGTCCACAAATGGAGGGCAAAATTGAGGACGTCCAGATCGGAGACACCCCAGATAAAACAACAAATATTGGGGCGACTTTGAAAAGAGACATAAAGGAGCCTCTGATACAGTTCCTAAGAGATAATGCCGACTTCTTTGCATGGAAGGCCGCAGACATGCCAGGCATAGATCCCAAACTAATGTGCCATAAACTGGCATTATACCCAGGATCTCGGCCAGTACAACAGAAGCGTCGGAAGCTCGGACCAGAGAGATTCCAAGCAGTGGAAGAATAGGTACGAGCCCTACTGGAGGCAGGATTCATAAGAGAAGTCAAATACTCGCTATGGCTAGCCAACGTTGTGTTGGTGAAAAAGTCAAATGGGAAATGGCGGATGTGCACTGATTACACCGACCTCAATACAGCCTGTCCAAAAGATCTCTGTCCACTCCCAAGCATAGACACTCTAGTGGATGCCTCCTCCGGATACAAATACCTTTCCTTCATGGATGCTTATTCGGGATATAATCAAATCCCAATGTACCCACCTGATCAAGAAAAGACCTCATTCCTAACTCCAAAAGCAAATTACTGTTATGTCATCATGCCATTCAAACTCAAAAACGTAGGAGCTACCTACCAAAGATTAATGAATAAGGTCTTCGCAGACCATGTCGGGAAACTCATGGAGGTATATGTGGACGACATGTTGGTAAAAGCACAAAGTGAGGAATCATTACTGTTCGACCTTGCCAAAGTGTTCAACACCATAAGAAAGCATGGCATGCGACTTAATCACGCAAAATGTACCTTTGCAGTAGAAGCAGGCAAATTCCTAGGTTTCATGCTAACACAACGAGGAATTAAGGTGAACCCGGATAAATTCCGAGCTATACTCAACATGAAAAGTCTGACCTGCGTCAAAGAAGTATAACAACTCAACAGAAGATTGGCAGCCTTGTCCAGATTTCTAGCCGGTTCAGCCATAAGATCTCTCCCCTTCTACGCCACACTAAGGAAGGGAAAGAGGTTCGAATGGACCACAGAGTGCGAGAAAGCCTTCCAGGATTTCAAAGAGTTCCTAGGACAACCACTCATCCTTACTCGGCCACAGGAAGGAGAAGCACTCATATTATACCTCACAGTGGGAAGTTGGGCAATAGCCTCGGCACTAGTCAGAGAAGACAAAAGTGGGCAACAACCATCTACTTCATCAGCAAAGCCCTACAAGGGGCCGAATTGAACTATCAAAAGATAGAAAAGTTCGCCTACGCTCTCATACTAATTTCTCGACGACTGCGCCCATATTTTCAATCTCACACCATCAGGGTCCGAACCAACCAGCCCATAAAAGGCATTCTACAGAAGACAGACTTAGCTTGAAGGATTCTACAGTGGGCAGTCGAGCTATCTGAGTTCGATCTTCAATATGAAACTCAGACAGCCATCAAGTCTCAGTATTTGACCGATTTCATTGCTGAGTATATTGACACCCCGGGAACTCCTACAAAATGGAATCTCTATGTAGATGGCTCTTCAAACAAAACCAGGAGTGGTGCAGGTGTGATAATAGAAAGTGACTAGGGAACCCAAATCGAACTCTCCCTTAAATTCGAGTTCCCTGCTTCAAACAACCAGGCTAAATACGAGGCATTACTAGCTGGTTTGAAACTAGCTAAGGAAGTTGGAGTTCAAAAGCTTATCATCTTCAGCGATTCACAAGTAGTCACCTCGCAAATAGCAGGGAATTACCAAGCTAAGGATCCTACCATGAAAAGTACCTGGACAAAACCAAGGAACAGCTCGAACAAATCGGGGAATAAGAGGTTCGCCATATATCTCGGGAACAGAACGCTCGAGCTGATGCACTTTCAAAATTAGTCAGCACCAAACCAGGGGGCAATAATAGAAGCCTCATTCAGGAAATACTGCAAAGCACATCAATCTCGGAGGAAGAAAAAGTCCTAGCCATATCAGGTCAGGACCAAGGATGGATGACCCCCATAATCAATTATCTCAAATTAGAGACACTCCCTATAGATAAGAAGGAGGCAAAGAGGTTGAGACGAGAGGCACATTACTATACCATCATAAATAACATCCTATACAAGAGGGGGATTTCCACACCCTTATTAAAATGTGTACCGACCTCCAACACAAATGAGGTCTTGGAAGAAATACACAGTGGCATATGTGGCAACCATCTTGGAGCACGAGCTCTCTCCAAAAAGGTACTCCGAGCCGGATTCTTTTGGCCGACTTTGCAAAAGAAAGCAACAGAGTTCGTAAAGACATGTCCACCATGTCAGAACATGCTAACTTCCATATCGCCCCACCAGAGGAGCTCATTAGCGTAACATCACCTTGGCCGTTCGCAAAATGGGGACTCGACCTCCTAGGACCCTTTCCCCAAGGATTGGGACAAGTCAAGTTCCTCATTGTAGGGGTAGATTACTTTACAAAATGGATTGAGGCAGAGCCCCTAGCTAATGCCACGGCTCAAAGAAGTCAAAAATTCTTATACAGAAACATTGTTACAAGGTTTGGGGTTCCTTACTCCATCACCACAAACAATTGAACTCAATTCACGGACATAGGCTTTAGGAAGTTGGTGGTAGACTTGAAAATAAAGTACCAATTTACATCCGTAGAACACCCGCAAGCTAATGGACAAGCAGAAGCAGCTAACAAAGTCATATTGGCTGGGTTAAAACGGAGATTACAGGACGCAAAGGGAGCTTGGGCTGAAGAGCTCCCACAAGTCCTATGGGCATTGTTCCGAGGGTTACCTGAAACTGTAGGTCGATCTCGGACGAGATCTTCTGTTCTGGTTGGAGATGACGTGGCCGGCTGGTGGGTGGCGGCCGGAGCTGTCGTGTCCGACTTGTTGGACTGGCTGCGCTGCTGATCCTTTGTCACCGGAGGGTAGTGGTACCTGCAAGGGACTTCGATGCTTAAGTTAGCAAGGGTATTAAGCAGGTTTTTAGTAGAATCAGAGTATGAGTTATACCTGGGTGCTCCAGTGTATTTATAATGATGAGGAGTGACCTTTCTGGAGATAAGGTAGTTATCTTATCTTATCTTATCTTTGGGTGAGGTCATCTTATCTTCAAGGGAACCGCCCATATCTCTATAGGCTTGGACTACCTTTGGGTTTGGGTCATGTTCCTCTGTTTGGGCCCTTATTGGGCTTTTCTGGTGGTTTGGCCGAGCTCTTTGAGATGAGGTCGGATGGTTTGACCTGAAGAGGTTGGTCGTCTTGTCGCTAAACAGCCCGGGTCGAACAGCTCGACCCAAGGTATCAACAGTGCCCCTGCTCGAGCTCGGTCTTTCTTTCTGAGGTCGAGTCTTAGTTTTAGGACTTCGATTCTTCTTCTGGTGAAGCCGAACTCGAGCATCTGTCGACTTCCTCTTTGTAGAGTTTTCTTTTTGAATGTGGAACGTTTTTCCTTTCGCTTCTTCTAAAAGCGCGCGCTTTGCATTAGCATCCTGGTCTTGGGAATGTGCGAGGGTTTAATACCCTCATTAATTGATTTTTAATGCCCCGTTTCTCTTGGCTCTTTTATTTTGAACTTTACACACAAAAAAATGGTTTCCTCTTCTCTGTAACTTCCCCCATTTTCTCTCTATCTTTCTGTTTCGTGTTTTTCTTCTGCGACGCTGTGATTGTGGGTGCTTTGCTCGAAAGGCAATTCTAAATTTTGTTGCTCCATCTTTCAACTTCTTCAGGGCTTTCTCCTTTTTCTTCAGGTTGGCTTTTTTTTCTTTACTCCTTTCGTCGCTCCTTTTATTTCTTGGTAAAGTTTGAATTTTTGTTTGAGTGCATTGTTGAAAATCTTGGACCTTTTCGTGTTTTTGTGCCTGTCTGTCATTGTGATGTACCTTTCTGGCTTTCTTTTGACCTTGTGTATATTTTGGTATTTCTTCTGATGGTTGAGGCTACTTTAGGGCTTTGCATGTTGGTTTCACTGCTTCTGTAGATTTTGTGGCTCTTTGGGATAAATGGCTTGTTTGATTCTGGAAAAAGGTTGCGTCTTCCTTAGCATGTTCTATTTGCTTGTCAGTTATCTTTTTTGCTGATAGACCGAAACTGTAATTGAGAGATAGCTTTATCAAGGTTTTTTCTTCGCGAAGTGTTGGTTGTGAGAGGGTTCTTTCTTTATTGGGATAGCTTTGTAAGGGACGATGGGCTTTTGATAATCTTGCTTTGATTTGCGTCTTTCGTGCTGCCTAGAATCTTTTGCTCGGATGTTTTTGCCTCTATCGCCTTTCCTTAGTCTTTTGCTCTGTATCACTGCCTCCAAAGGATGCCCCTAGACCTTGGTGTGTGTCTTGGAGTTTTCCTTTTACTGTTTGTTTTTCTCTGAGATATATTGTCCGAGTTGTTTTGATATCACCCGAGCTGTATTTAGTTAGTAATCTATTTTCTTTTCTTGTTTGTAGGACTAGTTGGCCATATTTTCTCACAAAAATATTTTCGAGGCGTCTTCTAAGGTTCCTGAAGGAATATCCGACTGGTTGGACTCCCTTGTGTTGCTGTGTGTTTCTCTAGCCAACTCTAAATTTTGTGTGGAGCTTAGGAAACATCACCGAATCTGTAGTAGTAGGGATCAGGAGAACAACTATGAGCTGGTAGCACCTGATTCTGATGAAAGGGTTTGTGTTCATACCCTGGGTCGAGCTGTACGACCCGGGACGTTTAGCGACAAAGCGACCGACCTCTTCAGGTCATACTATCCGACCTCTGCTCAAAGAGGTCAGCCAAATTGCCAGGAAGGCCCAATAAAGGGCCCAAATAGAGGAACACGACCCAAATCCAAAGGCCGCCCAGGCCTACAGAGAGAAGGGCGGTTCCCTTGAAGATAAGCTGACCTCACCCAAAGATAAGATAAGATAAGATAAGATAACTAACTTATCTTATCTAAAAAGGTCAATCCACACCATTATAAATACACTGGAGCACCCAGGTATAACTCATACTCTGATTCTACTAAAAACCTGCTTAATACCCTTGCTAACTTAAGTATCGGTCGGAGTCCCTTGCAGGTACCACCACCCTCCAGTGACAAAGGATCAGCAGTATTGCCAGTCTAATAAGTCGGACGCGACTGCTCCGGCCACCATCCACAAGTCGGACACGCCATCTCCGATTAGTATAGAAGATCTTGTCGGAGTTCTACCTGCAGTTTCAGGTAACCCTCGGAACATTGGCGCCATTTCCGGGGACCTGGAAGTCATCCCATCACCATGGAGGACGATCATGACAACGACACGATTCAGATCTAGAAAATAGAACACGGACACTACACCAAAAGACACCCCTCAACCTAACAAAAACAACGATTCACCAAATATGGGAGCAATGGAGGTGCTTCAAGATCGTTTAAAGCAACTAGAAAAAGAGGTGGAGCATCAACGAGAAGCTGAGAGAGACCTACGAAGGGAAGTTAGGCGACGCCGCGAGTTAGAGGACAAGCTCCTCAAACTCGAAGTAGATCTCAAGGCCAAAAATATTCGATCCAGACACGAAGACGACTCCCGTAAGGACCGAGACCCATTCACCAAAGAGATCATGAGGACCAAAATCCCAAAAGACTTCAAACTTCCCGACATGACTTTGTATGATGGCACAGCAGATCCCAGCCATCATCTCAGTAACTTCAGAAGTAGAATGTACCTCACCAATGCCTCAGATGGAGTTCGCTGCAAAGCCTTCCCGACTACCTTAACAAAGACCACAATTAGATGGTTCGACAATCTACCCCCAAGGTCCATCTCAAGCTTCGACGACTTAGCCAACAAGTTTCTGGCCAGATTCTCCATCCAAAAAGACAAAACGAAGCACGCCCCGAGTCTATTAGGAATCAAACAATGAGAACGGTAAAGTCTTCACAGCTACATGAAAAGATTCAACAAAGCATGTCTAGATATACAAAGCCTACCAACAGAAGCCACCATTATGGGTCTCATCAATGGCTTGCGAGAGGGACCTTTTAGCCAATCTATATCAAAGAAATATCCCACATCTCCGAACGAAGTGCAAGACCGAGTAGAGAAGTACATCAACATGGAGGAGAACTCTCGACTAGGAGAGACTTCAAAATCCGGATTCACCTACTCCTCTCGAGATAGGGATAAAGAGTCCAAAAAGAAAGAAGATCGACATGGAGAAAAAATAAAAAATACCACAATTACACCTCTCTTCGGATGTCCCTTCTGGATGTCTACAGAGAAGTTTGCCATACTGAAAAAATACCCCCAGCTCGACCACTAAAAGGCAAAAAAGGAGGAGAAAATCGGACTGAATATTGCGAATACCATCGAATCCGCGGACATTCCACCAACGAATGCTTTGACCTAAAAAATGTCATAGAAAAACTAGTAAAAGAAGGAAAATTAAATCGATACTTGGCCACCCGAGACGATGAGCAAAGAAAAAGAAGAAGGGGCGAAGATGTCGGATGAACAGAGCGATCACCTCGTACACTAGAAAGACACGTTCACATGATACACGGAGGATTTGCGGGGGGAGGAATCTCCAAATCTTCTCGCAAAAGATATCTTAAAGAAGTATATCATGTCGAGGGAAAGGAGGAAGCATCCGACATCCCCGCAATTACTTTCACCAAAGAAGACGCATTCGATATCATCTCAGGACACGACGATCCCATGGTCATCACTATTATACTGGAAAACGCAAATCTCCACCGTACACTGATAGACTAATGAAGCTTTGCCGACATCTTGTTCAAAACTGCCTTCGATAAGCTCAGCCTGGAAGAAAAAGAACTCAGCGCATATCCGAACAGCCTATTTGGACTAGGAGACACCCCAGTTCAACCACTTGGATATATCTCACTACACACGACCTTTGGAAAAGGAAACTAGTCAAGAACACTCAAGATAGACTATATCGTGGTTGACGTGAGTTCAGCCTACAACGCCTTAATAGGTCGGACAACATTAAATCAGCTCGGTGCAATAGTCTTGACTCCACATCTATGCATGAAATTCCCAACTACAGAAGGGATAACTACAATAAAAGCAAACCAGAAGACGGCGCGCCGCTGTTACAACGAAAGTCTAAACCTCAGAGGAAGAGGAGAAGAATTCCACACAATCGAACTCGGTGGAGTTCAGAGACGGGAAGAACTCCGCCCACAACCCGAAGGTGAAGTAGAGAAAGTCCAGATCGGAGACATCATAGACAAAACAACCAATATTGGTACAATCCTAAAGGGAGACATAAAAGAATCACTCGTACAATTCTTACGAGATAACGTCGACCTCTTTGCATGGAAGGCTGATAATTCTTTAAAAAGGGCAAACAAAAGCATGCTTGTTCTGGTTTAAACTGTAAATGTTGAATCTTTCTGGAATGTGAAGTTTTTAGCATATTTGTCTGTTTATTGCTTTGAATAAAGTGAATGCCTAGATGTTTGGATATAACTCCACCTTCTTAAACAAATGCTTGCCATGCTTGTTCTGTTTCCGAAAATAAAAGAAAAGTTTGAACAAAAGTAACTTGGCTCAATTAGTGACAAATCAAGTAGAATTAAGTGGTGGTATGCATGCTTGATTGTTTAGTCAGATCACTGGAAATAGAGTGTAGAATTATCATTTTTATGTAGAAATTGAAAACTGTCTATGGATCTTGATGAATAAATGTCTTTGCCCATGAAAAAGAAAGAAAAGGAAGAAGAAAAAGCCACTGAAAAAGGGCAACCAAAAAGAAAAAAAATTGAGAAAATAAGCTAGGCACCAATGGTTTGAACTTCTGAGACAAATGCCTGTGGTGTTCATGTATTAAGGATATGCTTGGATGAATAGGTTCTGAGGAGTGTTTCAACACTTGGTAACTTGGGTTAACTAACCCGGGATTATCAACCAAAAGTCCATTATCAAGAGCAACCTAAATACAAAACATTTAGTCACACAAAGAGGTGCTGGGCACCAATGTCTCAAGAAGAAATGTGAACTAAAATGCCTGAAGTGGATATGTGTAGTGCACTGATAAGAAAAAGAAAATGCCAAAGGCTTGTGCAACACATGACACTAAGCAAACAAGGAGCAAAGAAGCTCTAAGAAAAAGAAAAGAAAAACAAAGAAGAAAAGTGCCAAGGACATAAGAATAACAAGAGGCCATAGCAGTGTTTGATGGATGCAAGGAAAAAGTGATAATCTTACCTGATAAGAATGAAAAAGTGATACTGCAACTTTCTGCATAAAAACCTTCTGATGAACTTCAAATGCTTGCTAATATAGCCAATGTAATTGCTTTCTGTTTCATACTTTCTTCTCAAATAACTCAGGACTTGCTTAGGGACAAGCAAGTATTAAGTTTGGTGTTGTGATGCCAAGGCATCTTAGGCTGGTTTCACTAGCATTTTTCTGTTAGTTTTAGTTGTTTTATGCATTTTCTTGAGCTTAAAGTAACCAAAAATGGTTAAATGAAGAACAAAGCAATGAACCATCCAAACAGTATGATTTTAATGCAAATTCCATGAGTTTTAGTTATATTACTTGAATGCTATGAATGGAAGATTTCTCATGAAATTTTGCAAGACTTTGATGCAATTGTTTGGATGATTTCAGGGAAGAAGAGGCTAAGCAAGGAAGCAACAAAATCAATAAAGGAAGCTTGAATATCACATGTGGAGTTTAAGTTCCAGTTTAAGCCTAAACTGGAGCTTAAATGCCAGAATCAGGAAGGCTAAGAAATGCTGGAATTGAAGTTTAACCTCCAGTTTAACCTTAAACTGGAGGTTAAACGCCAGAATGAAAGTCTCACCAAAGAAGCATTCCACGTTTAACCTCCAGTTTAACCTTAAACTGGAGGTTAAACGCCAGAATGATAATGCCACTCAGGAAGGAGTTCCACGTTTAACCTCCAGTTTAACCTTAAACTGGAGGTTAAACGCCAGAATGGGAAAAGCACCAGGGAGCCATTTCCACGTTTAAGCTCCAGTTTGACCTCAAACTGGAGCTTAAACGTGTTCGACCAAGTTTTCTCCTCCAGGATTGCTCTCTCCATTTCCACGTTTAAGCTCCAGTTTGACCTCAAACTGGAGCTTAAACGTGTTCGACACCTCCAGGGCTACCCTTCTAAGCTTCCACGTTTAACCTCCAGTTTAACCTTAAACTGGAGGTTAAACGTGTTCGACCTCCAGGATGCCTCCTTCCATTTCCACGTTTAACCTCCAGTTTAACCTTAAACTGGAGGTTAAACGTGTTCGACCTCCAGGGCTGCCCTTCCTATATCCACGTTTAAGCTTCAGTTTAACCTTAAACTGAAGCTTAAACGTGTTCGACTACATGACTCTCCAGGGCTGCCTTCTTCCATTTCCACGTTTAAGCTTCAGTTTAACCTTAAACTGAAGCTTAAACGTGCTTCTACAAAAGGCCTCACTGGAAGTGTCTGGCGTTTAAGCTGCAGTTTAAGCTTAAACTGCAACTTAAACGCCACTCTTGGAAAAGGTTTCTGGACCAAAAATATTGCGGTTTAAGTTAGTATTTGAGCACAAACATTAACTTAAACTTATTCTGGTATGAAACCCAATTGAATATCATGGTTTATGGGATTGGGCCTGAAGGATTGATGAGTCTGAAATTTCAATTTATTGAGTCATGTGCCATTATTTGATTATCACTAAGTTGGCTCAATGAATGTTACAGAATTTGGATCAGCAGCCTCATCAAGATTATGGATCATAAACCCAAGGCAAAAGGAAAGCAGGGAGAGGCCTCAAAGCCCAAGAAACACAACAGAAGCTCAATATAGAAAGTGTATAAATAGGATAGAATTTAAGTTAGGAAGGACTTTTACTTTTTCATTGTTAGCTAGTTTTCATATCTTTGTAATTGAATTCAGAGCTATGACTCACTAAACCCCCTTTCATTGGGTTAGGGAGCTCTATTGTAATTCAATGAATCAATAATAGTTTATCTTCTTCTTCAATCTTTTCTCTTGAATTTTGTTAGAAAGCTTCTCGATCTAATTCCATTGGGTAGTTGTCTTGGGAAAGAAACTACCCATAATTGGAATCCTTCGGAACCTTGGGAAAGGAATGGAGGATTCATGCTAGAGAAGCTTTCTCACAGTGAATTGGATTGTGGTTTGGATGGATATTGTGACATGTAATCCTACCAAATTGTGGTTCATGAAACTGTGTGGTATAATCAGTGATCGAGCATCATCTCTTCTTATGAACATTTAAACCAAGGGATTGGGAATTTGTTCATTTTTAGAGAGAATTGGTGAGCCAAGGGATTGGGATCCAATCATATAAGATTGCCAAGCAAAATTCAATGAACGCATTGCTTGAGGAAGAGATAAACATATTTTGATTCGGAGATCTCAATATCTCCTATAACCCAATGAATCCCCCAATTCTGATTTCCATCTTCTCTTTACATTCTGCAACTCAATTCATGCAATCACCCCCATTCCCTTTTAATTTCAGCAATTTAGTTTCTGCTCTTTAATTCATGCAATTTAAGATTCTTGTCATTTACTTTTCCCGCCAATTTTACATTCCGCAATTCTCATCTCAATCTTGATTCCGCTCAACTAGAACACACTTCTAATCCGAATTGCTCACTCAACCAATCCTTGTGGGATTCGACCTCACTCTATTGTGAGTTTTTACTTGACGATAACCGGTGCACTTGCCGGAAGGAATTTCGCCGATCGTGCAATTTCCTAAATCGTAGCATAACTAGTTTATGCGCATCAAGTTTATGGCGCCGTTGCCGGGGATTGGTTTTCGATTGACAATTCTCCGATTGGAAGCTAACTAGATTGAGCAATTTCTCTTGCTTTGTTAATTCTGTTCAAGTTACTTGTTGAATTTTAATTTCTGCACTCGGTTACATGCTTTCTTTCTTTATGCCTTTAAATTCAAGCAACTAACTCACTGACTCACTAACTGTTTGAATTAATTCCTCAATTGCTCTAACCATACTCTTCCATTAACCAAGAGTATTTCACTTGTTTGTGCCTGTGCTGTGTTCTTGTATGACAGGTAGGAGAGGAGAGACATCAACTCCTCCATATACCGAACCAGAGAGGACCCTTCATAGACTGAGAAGGGAAGCAAGAGGGAAGAGAGTAGTGGGAGAAGAGGAATCTGAAGGAGAATCTGAGGACAATTTTGAGGAAGCTTTAGATCTCAACATGGATAGAGAAGTTCACAACCATGAGAGAGCTGATGGAAACAACGCCATTCCTGAGAGGAGGGTTCTTAGTTCATACATAAACCCAACCTCTGGGAATTGTGGTAGCAGCATCCAGAAACCACCCATTCAGGCCAACAATTTCGAGCTCAAACCACAGCTAATATCACTGGTGGAGAATCATTGTTCATTTGGTGGAAGTGCTAATGAAGATCCCAACCAACATCTCACAAAATTCCTGAGAATTTGTGACACTGTGAAGTCCAATGGAGTCCAGGAAGATGCCTATAAACTGCTTTTGTTCCCATTTTCACTTAGGGACAAAGCAGCTAAGTGGCTGGAATCATTCCCAAGGGGGAGTCTAACAACATGGGATGAGGTGGAAAGCAAGTTTCTGGCACGTTTCTACCCCCCACAAAAGGTCAATAGGCTTCGATCTGAGGTTCAGACTTTTAGACAACAAGATGGTGAAACTCTCTACGAGGCATGGGAGAGATTCAAGGATTTGACAAGGAAATGCCCACCAGACATGTTCCATGATTGGGTGCAATTGCATATTTTCTATGATGGACTCTCTTATGAATCAAGGAAGGCTGTAGACCATTCATCAGGAGGTTCATTGAACAGGAAAAAGACTGTGGAAGAGGCCATTGAAGTGATTGAGACAGTGGCTGAGAATGAGTACTACTATGCATCAGAAAGGCACAACACTAAGGGAGTCATGGAGCTGAACCATGTTGATACAATTCTAGCCCAAAACAAGGTGTTTGCCAAGCAACTAGCAGAGCTTACCAGGCAATTAGAAACAAAGCAAGTGGCTGCAATACACACACAAGATCAAGAGGAAGTAAGCATTGAAGGAGGTGATTGGGAAGAGGCCAACTATGTGGGAAACCAACAAAGGCAATCATATGATCCACACTCCAACACTTACAACCCAGGATGGAAAAATCACCCAAACTTTGGGTGGGGGAACCAACAAACCCAACCACAAAACCACAAACCTTACAACCACAACCAACATAACAATTCCACATACCAAAACTCCAACCAAAGATCATACCAAACCACACAAAACACTTACCCCCAACCATCATATCATAGCCAAAATAATCAACCCACTCAACTTAATCCGAACCAACAATTTCAAGATCAATTAAACCGGATAGAAGGAATGATGGCAACCATGAGTCAAGACATAACCGAATTGAAAAGCTTCAGGGATGATGTGAGAGCTACCTTAAGAAACCATGGTGAAAAACTCAAGAGGATGGAGTCTCAAGTAGGAGAGCTATCTCAACAGGCCGTCAAATCAACTGCAGTGTTCCCTAGTGACACAGAAAAGAATCCTAAAGGGGAACAAAAGAGAGTGAGATGGGAAGAATGCAAGGCCATCACCATATTGAAGGAAGTTTCAGAAGAAGAAGGAATCAGGCCCTCAGAGCAGGAGCCAGAAATCTTGAAGGAAGGTGTGGAAGAAGTTAAGCAGGAAAGTGGAACTGAGCAAGCCAAGGAACTGCAAAAAGGCATGCTGGAAATATACCAACCAAAAGCACCATTTCCTCAGAGGTTAGGAGGAGGTGAAAAAGGGAAAACCTATTCAAGGTTTTTAGAGACATTTAACTCTCTTCATGTCAATATTCCCTTTCTTGAGATTCTCCATCAAATGCCTACACACATCAAGTACTTAAAGGAATCGTTAAGCAAGAAAAGAGTTTTGAAGGGAGGACAAACGGTAACAATGAACAAAGAATGCAGTGCTCTCATCAAGAAGGACACACTCTCTAAGAAAACGGACCCAGGAAGTTTTCATATCCCTTGCATCATAGGGGAAACGAAAATTGACAGAGGATTCTGTGATTTAGGAGCTAGCATAAATGTGATGCCTCTAACTCTTATGAAGAGGCTACAACTGAATGAGGTGAGATCCACTGATGTAATCATACAACTGGCTGACAAAACTCAGAAGCGAGCTGAAGGGGTAGTTGAAAATGTGCTGGTGAAAGTGGGGGATTATTATTTCCCCACAGACTTTGTCATTGTGGACATGGAGGAAAGCTACTTACACCCTATCATTCTGGGCAGACCATTTCTAGCCACTACTAGAGCACTCATAGATGTAGAACAAGGAGAGCTAATTCTGAGAATACATGATGAACAGCTCATTTTCAAAGTTTTCAAACCTGCATCTGAGCCTGAACCAGAACCTGAAAAGCCTAAGGATAATAGTAGCCATCTGTGTTTGGAGGAAAGTAATCCAGCAGCTGAAACTCTAAAACAGTCCTTGGAAGGCAAACAAGAGTCGCAAGAGTTAAAGCCACAAGAATCAATGGAAACAGATCAGAAGGATCCTCCTGACATAAGGGTCAATGAAGAAATCCTCAAGAGAAAGGGAAGAATGATAGGGAAATTGCCAAGAGGGTGGAGAAACAAGAAAATTCCCACTGAAGGTTTTTCTCCGGGAGATAACGTGATATCAAGTCATTATCTGCCAATCCCACCTGGCCTCAAAACCATTCCTTCCCAGCTCCCTCAAGTGTTCACAATCAGGAAAGTTCTTTCTATGGAACATTTAGAGGCCATGAATGAATCAAGTGGGGACGTTTTCATAGTGAGAGGAGAAGACGTCAAGCACTACAATCCACCCTAACAAGGGACAACCGTCAAGCTAGTGACGTTAAAGAAGCGCTTCATGGGAGGCAACCCATGTTTTTAATATCCTTACCTTTTTTGTTTTGTTGTGCATCTAATAAAACATGGTTTCTTATGCATGAACTTGAATCCTCAGGACAACTGCTGAAAGAGTGCACTAAACATTGCATGTAAAATGCAATTTGTCTCTAAGTTTGGTGTGCCTGAAGGCACCCCAAATTTTATTCAAAATGCATTCAATTTTTAGTGCACAACCAAAGATTAAGTTTGGTGTTCCTCTTTGAACACGGTTCATGAAAAGCACGAAGTTCCTCTGGATTTCGAAATTCATGACAAGTATACCATTCGCATGTTTTAATGCTTTGGTTTCAATTACTTAGGGTAGTAAATTTGTTTAGAATCAAAGAGCCAAGGTGACTATGATTTATTAGAATTAAGCACATTCATTAAGGACAACCAATATGGATTTCATGTCATCAGGAGACTTGACCAAACACTAAGTTTGGTGTCCAAATAATAAGTGTGCATACATGTAGAAGTCACGGCTATAAGCTCATAAAGACAATCATTGATTTACATGTGCAAGTACTATTCATAATTCACATGGACCGAAAAATGATAGCAAACTTGTTTGTTTGTGCAGGTACAAAAGAAAAGACAAAAATGGAGGAAAAAGACAAAGGGAGGTACGGTGCTTGGTCAAAAAGAAAATTCACAAGTCTTTGAAACTAACACATGGGAAAAGGAAGTTCTGCAAGAAAAGATAGCTACATGTACAACCTAATGCACCCAGAATACTTCCAAGAAAATGAAAAGCAATTCGTCCTTCTCCCTAATTCATATATTTACCATCAAGCCACCCTTCACAAATCACCCTAGCCGTCCATTTTGCACTTACGGGCACTATAAAGAACCACTTGGGGAACAAGTTCAACACCACCAAATCTCCTTCATGCACATTTCCTTCATCATAGCATAAACTATCTCTTGCGAAAACAACCTCCCCACACTTCCAACAACACTTCTTGCTTCACCTTGTCAACTTTAGCTTGTCACTTACCAAAACTAAAGAACCAATGGCAGCTTCATCTAGCCACAAAAGAAGAAAAGACAAGCAGCCAATGGAGGAAAACAGGGAATTCGATGCATGGAGATACAGATCAGTTTTCCATGAGATTCAAGCCGAATGGATGAGACCTAAAACGGTACTAGCTGAGGTTCCCTTTGACCTTGAAAAGGATGAGTTCCCAGGTGTTTGGGAAAAGATCAAAAAGAGGAAGTGGGAGCTCCTGACTAAGCCAATCACTAAAATCAACATCAACCTGGTGAAAGAGTTTTATGCAAATGCAGTAAGGGAGGATCCAACCAAGAAACCCACATACAAAAGCTATGTGAGAGGGGTGGAAGTTGACTTCAGTCCCAAAGCAATCATGAAAACCCTTGGCCTGAAAAACATACATTTCAGCCAAGCAAGTTATGAAGAAAGGATGATAGGAGAACCTGACTATGCAACTATTGCTGAAGACCTTTGTGCCATCAGAGCTGAATGGGTGAGAAAAACAAGAGGGGCTCCAAGAGTCTTGAGAAGGGGAGACCTAACACCTGAAGCTAAAGGGTGGTATGCAATAGTTAGGAGATCCATCCTACCCACTGCAAACTCTTCAGAAATAGTCCCTAAAAGAGCCATCTTGCTACATTGCATTATGGTGGGAGGGGAGATCAAAGTTCATAAACTCATTGCTGAACAGATACAAGAGTTTAGTGAGAAAAGTGACCCTGAATCCTGGCTCCACTTCCCTAGCACTATCATTAGACTATGCATCGATGCCCAAGTACCACTTGAGGATGAAAGACCTAATTGGCTATATCCTGGATTGGCCATAACTGCGTACAGAATGACTCTTGGCCCAACTCCTCCAAGACATACAAGAAGAAGAAATGAAGAAGGGCAACAAGTGGAAGCCGAGCAAGAAGCAGAACAAGAAAGACAGGAAGGAGAAGACAGAGAAGAAGAGCAAGAAGAGCAAGCAATTCCAGAGAGAAGACAACGAATTCCCAGAGACCCCATGGATATGAGCAGAATGCAGGAAATCATGGAAGGAATGTCTCAACAATACATGAGGTCTCAGGAGAGACAAGAGGACTTTCACCTAAAAATGATGGATATGCAAAGGAACTTTGAATCAAGATTCTTCGATCTGCAAAGGGAACAGAATTTACACTTACAGGAATCCTTCAGCCACATATGCCAACACCAAGATGCCAATGTCTTGGCAATCAAGGAAGCCACCACTTTACAGAATGCAAGATACTCAGTCCAAGCTGATTACAACATCAGTTCGCAAATCAAGCTTAACTATATAGGGGAACATCTACACAAGATGGACCCAGCATTCCCAGCTTTTGATGAGTATTTCAAAGGGAGGAAAGAAGGAGAAATAAACAAGGCAATGATCCTTGAAAAAGGAGTGGAAGAAACGATGAAAAAGGCTGGATTCTGGAAAAAGCTCATAAGAAAAGACAAAGGAAGCACAAGTGGTCAAAAAGAGGCAGGAAGCAAGAAGAAGCAGGATCCCAAGAATTAAGAAGAACCAAGCAATAAATAAGAGGTGGTCTCGTTCCTTAATAATCAAATGATCATTGGTGGATTGTCTTTATGAGCTTTCTTTCATCATAAGTCATTTAAGTGTTATGTGGAGTTTTTTTTTAGTATGAGTGTCTGTTTATTGCTTGAATAAAGTGAATGCTTAGATGTTTGGATATAACTTCACCTTCTTAAACAAGTGCTTGCCATGCTTGTTCTGTTTCAAAAAAATAAAAGAAAAGTTTGAACAAAAGTAACTTGGCTAAATTAGTGACAAATCAAGTAGAATTAAGTGGTGGTATGCATGCTTGATTGTTTAGTCAGATCATTGGAATTAGAGTGTAGAATTATCATTCTTTGTGTAGAAATTGAAAACTGTCTATGGATCTTGATGAATAAATGTCTTTGGCCATGAAAAAGAAAGAAAAAGAAGAAGAAAAAGCCACTGAAAAAGGGCAACCAAAAAGCAAAAAAATTGAGAAAATAAGCTAGGTACCAATGGTTTGAACTTCTGAGACAAATGCCTGTGGTGTTTATGTATTAAGGATATGCTTGGATGAATAGGTTCTGAGGAGTGTTTCAACACTTGGTAACTTGGGTTAACTAACCCGGGATTATCAACCAAAAGTCCATTATCAAGAGCAACCTAAATACAAAACATTTAGTCACACAAAGAGGTGCTGGGCACCAATGTCTCAAGAAGAAATGTGAACTAAAATGCCTGAAGTGGATATGTGTAGTGCACTGATAAGAAAAAAAAAATGCCAAAGGCTTGTGCAACACATGACACTGAGCAAACAAGGAGCAAAGAAGCTCTAAGAAAAAGAAAAGAAAAACAAAGAAGAGGAAAGTGCCAAGGACATAAGAATAACAAGAGGCCATAGCAGTGTTTGATGGATGCAATGAAAAAGTGATAATCTTACCTGATAAGAATGAAAAAGTGATGCTGCAACTTTCTGCATAAAACCCTTCTGAGGAACTTCAAATGCTTGCTAATATAGCCAATGTAATTGCTTTCTGTTTCATACTTTCTTCTTAAATAACTCAGGACTTGCTTAGGGACAAGCAAGTATTAAGTTTGGTGTTGTGATGCCAAGGCATCTTAGGCTAGTTTCACTAGTATTTTTCTGTTAGTTTTAGTGGTTTTATGCATTTTCTTGAGCTTAAAGTAACCAAGAATGGTTAAAAGAATAACAAAGCAATGAACCATCCAAACAATATGATTTTGATGCAAATTCCATGAGTTTTAGTTATATTACTTGAATGCTATGAATGGAAGATTTCTCATGAAATTTTGCAAGACTTTGATGCATTTGTTTGGATGATTTCAGGAAAGAAGAGGCTAAGCAAGGAAGCAACAAAATCAATAAAGGAAGCTTGAATAAGCAATACTAACAAGTGAATAAGCAAAGAAAACAAATTAAAATTTGCAGAAATTAGCAGTAATAAACTGAAACAAAAACTATTAACAAAAGAAAAGAAAAATTGCTCAATCTAGTTAACTTCCAATTGGAGAATTGTCAATCGAAAACCAATCCCCGGCAACGGCGCCATAAACTTGATGCGCATAAACTAGTTATGCTACGATTTAGGAAATTGCATGATCGGCAAAATTCCTTCCGGCAAGTGCACCGGTTATCGTCAAGTAAAAACTCACAATAGAGTGAGGTCAAATCCCACAAGGATTGGTTGAGTGAGCAATTCGGATTAGAAGTGTGTTCTAGTTGAGCGGAATCAAGATTGAGATGAGAATTGCGGAATGTAAAATTGGCAGGAAAAGTAAATGACAAGAAATTGAAATGGCGGAATCTTAAATTGCATGAATTAAAGAGCAGAAACTAAATTGCTGAAATTAAAAGGGAATGGGGGTGATTGCATGAATTGAGTTGCAGAATGTAAAGAGAAGATGGAAATCAGAATTGGGGGATTCATTGGGTTATAGGAGATATTGAGATCTCCGAATCAAAACATGTTTATCTCTTCCTCAAGCAATGCGTTCATTGAATTTTGCTTGGCAATCTTATATGATTGGATCCCAATCCCTTGGCTCACCAATTCTCTCTAAAAATGAACAAATTCCCAATCCCTTGGTTTAAATGTTCATAAGAAGAGATGATGCTCGATCACTGATTATACCACACAGTTTCATGAACCACAATTTGGTAGGATTACATGTCACAATATCCATCCAAACCCCAATCCAATTCACTGTGAGAAAGCTTCTCTAGCATGAATCCTCCATTCCTTTCCCAAGGTTCCGAAGGATTCCAATTATGGGTAGTTTCTTTCCCAAGACAACTACCCAATGGAATTAGATCGAGAAGCTTTCTAACAAAATTCAAGAGAAAAGATTGAAGAAGAAGATAAACTATTATTGATTCATTGAATTACAATAGAGCTCCCTAACCCAATGAAAGGGGGTTTAGTGAGTCATAGCTCTGAATTCAATTACAAAAATATGAAAACTAGCTAAAAGTGAAGGTAAAGTTCTTCTAACTTAAATTCTATCCTATTTATACACTTTCTATATTGAGCTTCTGTTGTGTTTCTTGGGCTTTGAGGCCTCTCCCTGCTTTCCTTTTGCCTTGGGTTTATGATCCATAATCTTGATGAGGCTGCTGATCCAAATTCTGTAACATTCATTGAGCCAACTTAGTGATAATCAAATAATGGCACATGACTCAATAAATTGAAATTTCAGACTCATCAATCCTTCAGGCCCAATCCCATAAACCATGATATTCAATTGGGTTTCATACCAGAATAAGTTTAAGTTAATGTTTGTGCTCAAATACTAACTTAAACCACAATATTTTTGGTCCAGAAACCTTTTCCAAGAGTGGCGTTTAAGTTGCAGTTTAAGCTTAAACTGCAGCTTAAACGCCAGACACTTCCAGTGAGGCCTTTTGTAGAAGCACGTTTAAGCTTCAGTTTAAGGTTAAACTGAAGCTTAAACGTGGAAATGGAAGAAGGCAGCCCTGGAGAGTCATGTAGTCGAACACGTTTAAGCTTCAGTTTAAGGTTAAACTGAAGCTTAAACGTGGATATAGGAAGGGCAGCCCTGGAGGTCGAACACGTTTAACCTCCAGTTTAAGGTTAAACTGGAGGTTAAACGTGGAAATGGAAGGAGGCATCCTGGAGGTCGAACACGTTTAACCTCCAGTTTAAGGTTAAACTGGAGGTTAAACGTGGAAGCTTAGAAGGGTAGCCCTGGAGGTGTCGAACACGTTTAAGCTCCAGTTTGAGGTCAAACTGGAGCTTAAACGTGGAAATGGAGAGAGCAATCCTGGAGGAGAAAACTTGGTCGAACACGTTTAAGCTCCAGTTTGAGGTCAAACTGGAGCTTAAACGTGGAAATGGCTCCCTGGTGCTTTTCCCATTCTGGCGTTTAACCTCCAGTTTAAGGTTAAACTGGAGGTTAAACGTGGAACTCCTTCCTGAGTGGCATTATCATTCTGGCGTTTAACCTCTAGTTTAAGGTTAAACTGGAGGTTAAACGTGGAATGCTTCTTTGGTGAGACTTTCATTCTGGCGTTTAACCTCCAGTTTAAGGTTAAACTGGAGGTTAAACTTCAATTCCAGCATTTCTTAGCCTTCCTGATTCTGGCGTTTAAGCTCCAGTTTAGGCTTAAACTGGAACTTAAACTCCACATGTGATATTCAAGCTTCCTTTATTGATTTTGTTGCTTCCTTGCTTAGCCTCTTCTTCCCTGAAATCATCCAAACAATTGCATCAAAGTCTTGCAAAATTTCATGAGAAATCTTCCATTCATAGCATTCAAGTAATATAACTAAAACTCATGGAATTTGCATTAAAATCATACTGTTTGGATGGTTCATTGCTTTGTTCTTCATTTAACCATTTTTGGTTACTTTAAGCTCAAGAAAATGCATAAAACAACTAAAACTAACAGAAAAATGCTAGTGAAACCAGCCTAAGATGCCTTGGCATCAAAGGCTGCAGGATCTCGGCCAGTACAACAAAGACGTAGAAAGCTCGGACCAGAACGATCCCAAGCTGTGGAAGAGCAGGTACACGCTCTACTGGAGGCAGGATTCATAAGAGAAGTCAAGTACCCACTATGGCTAACTAACGTCGTCTTGGTGAAAAAATCAAATGGGAAGTGGCGGATGTGCATCGACTACACTGATCTCAACAAAGCCTGCCCAAAAGATCCCTATCCACTCCCAAGTATCGATGCTCTGGTAGATGCCACCGCTGGATATAAATACCTCTCGTTTATGGATGCATATTCGGGATACAATCAAATCCCAATGTATCCACCCGACCAAGAAAAAACTGCATTCTTAACCCCAAACGTAAACTACTACTATATCGTCATGCCCTTTGGCCTTAAAAATGCGGGAGCTACTTATCAGAGATTAATGAATAAGGTTTTTACGGATCACATCGGAAAAATCATGGAAGTATATGTGGACGATATGTTAATAAAGACACAAAGTGAAGAGACGTTATTGTCCGACCTGACCCAAGTATTCGACACTATAAGAAGGCACGGCATGTGACTCAACCCTGCCAAATGCACCTTCGCAGTAGAAGCTAGCAAATTCTTGGGTTTTATGCTCACACAAAGAGGAATTGAGGCAAATCTGGATAAATGCCGGGCCATACTCGACATGAAGAGCCCGACTTGTGTCAAAGAGGTATAATAACTCAACAGAAGGTTGGCAGCCTTGTCCAGATTTTTAGCCGGATCGGCAATAAGATCTCTCCCCTTTTACGCCACTCTAAGGAAGGGAAAGAGGTTTGAATGGACAACGGAGTGCGAGCAGGCCTTCCATGATTTCAAAAGATTCCTAGGACAACCACCTATCCTAACTCGGCCACGGGAGGGAGAACCACTCATATTGTACCTCACGGTAGGAAGTCGGGCGGTAGCCTCAGCACTAGTTTGAGAAGACTATAGTGGGCAACAACCCGTATACTTCATCAGTAAAGCATTATAAGGATCCGAGATGAACTACCAAAAAATAGAAAAATTTGCCTATGCTCTCATACTAACATCTCGATGACTTCATCCATACTTCCAAGCTCACACCATTAGGGTTCGGACCAACCAGCCCATAAAAAGGATTTTGCAGAAAACAGACCTAGCAGGAAGAATCTTGCAATGGGCAGTCGAGTTGTCCGAATTCGACCTTCAGTATGAAGATCGGACAGCCATTAAATCGCAATATCTGGCCGACTTCATTGCAGAATTTACAGACACCCTAAAAATCCCCATAGAATGGAATCTCTACGTGGACGGTTCCTCAAATAAAACTGGAAGCGGTGCGGGTGTGATAATTGAAAGCGACCAAGGAACCCAAATTGAACTCTCCCTCAAATTCGGGTTCCCTGCCTCAAATAACCAAGCTGAATATGAGGCACTACTAGCTGGTTTGAAGCTGGCTAGGGAGGTTGGAGCTCAAAAGCTTATCATCTTCAGCGACTCACAAGTAGTCACTTCACAAATAGCAGGGAGCTACCAAGCCAAAGATCCTACCATGAAAAATTACTTGGACAAAACCAAGGAACAACTCGGACAACTTGGAGAATATGAGGTCCATCACATACCCCGAGAACAAAATGCCCGAGCTGATGCACTCTCAAAACTAGCCAGCACCAAACTAGGGGGCAACAATAGAAGCCTCATCCAAGAAATGCTGCAGAATCCGTCAATCTCGGAAAAAGAAAAAGTCCTAGCCATAACAGGTCAGGATCAAGGATGGATGACTCCCATAATTAACTACCTCAAAATAGAAACACTCCCCACAGATGAAAAGGAGGCAAAGAGGTTAAAACGGGAGGCACAATACTACACCATCATAAACAACACTCTATACAAAAGAGGGATTTCAATACCATTATTAAAATGCGTACTAACTACCAACACAAAGGAAGTTTTAGAAGAAGTACACAGCGGCATCTGTGGCAATCATCTCGGAGCACAGGCACTTACCAAAAAGGTACTCCGGGCAGGATTTTATTGGCCAACTCTACAAAAAAAAAGCCATAGAATTCATAAAGACATGTCCACCATGTCAAAAACATGCCAACTTTCACATCGCCCCACCAGAGGAACTCATCAGCGTAACCTCACCTTGGCCATTCGCAAAGTGGGGACTCGACCTTCTCGGACCTTTCCCTCAGAGATCGGGACAAGTCAAATTTCTCATAGTAGGGGTAGACTATTTCACAAAGTGGATCGAGGCAGAACCCCTAGCTAATGCCACTGCTCAAAGAAGTTGAAAATTCCTATATAGAAATATTGTCACAAGGTTTGAGGTTCCATACTCCATCACCGCGGACAATGGCACTCAATTTACAAATACAGGCTTCAGAAAATTGGTGGCCGACCTAAACATAAAACACCAATTTACATCCGTAGAACACCCCCAGGCCAACGAACATGCGGAAGCTGCTAACAAAGTCATATTGGTCGGACTAAAACGGAGATTACAGGACACAAAGGGAGCCTGGGCTGAAGAGCTCCCACAAGTCATATGGGCATATCGAACAACGCCACATTCCACCACAAAGGAATTACCCTTCCAATTAGCATACGGAATGGAGGCAATGATCCTAGTGGAGATTGAAGAAGGGTCGCCTAGAGTGATCCACTATAATGAAGAAGCCAACTCCCAACTACAAAGGGAAGAACTCGACCTACTTCCAGAAGTCCAAGAAAGAGCTCGGATTAGGGAAGAGGCATTAAAACGTTGAATGGCTTAGATATACATTCAAAAGGTAGTGCCGCGAGGTTTTGCTGAGAACGACCTCATCCTAATCTGAAATGATATCGTAACAACTCGACCTGGAGAAGGAAAGCTGGCAGCAAACTGGAAAGGACCCTACCGAGTCATAGAAATACTTGGAAAGGGCTAGTACAGACTGTCCAAACTTGATGGGCGAGAGCTTCCTAGGTCATGGCACGCCTGCAACCTAAGAATGTACTATAGTTAGGGGTGATAAAGGATCTTAGGACAAGGCACACTCTTTTTCCTGAAAAGGTTTTTTAACGAGGTGCCAAACCAAGGATCTACAAGTTGCCCGACTTAGAAGGATAAAACCCCAACATGTATATATCTGCATTTTCTCTTGAATAAATTTTTTAGATTTCCTACAAATTATCAAGACGCATTAATCTGAAACGCTAAAAATTCATCGCCCGATTATAAAGCTACAGATCGGCAAAAAGTGAAAATCAAATTCATTGCACGATCACGATAAAGACCAGCGAAGATAAAAACCAAATTCATCAAAGGTCAACCAAACGAGGATTAAGCCCAATCCCTACAAAATTGGCAAGATAAAAACAGAATAATGCAAGAAGTTATCGAAAGTGATCCATAGAAAGGACCTGACGAGGTCTTAAATAAATGGATTGCTAAAAAATAACTTAAAGACTGCCCGATGTAAAAAGTCGGATCAGTCATAAAATCAAAGTTATAAAAGTAAATCCCTGGAAAGAGGTCTGGCCAACCATATAAAAGAGGATTACTATAACTTAGAAGGGCCCAAAATGATGAAGTCGGCCCAAAACATAAAAGTTATAGAAGTAATCCCTGAAAGAGACCTGAACAAGGTCCAAGAAAGAGGATTACTAACAATAATTCAGACAAAACCGACATGACGAAATCGGCCTTTCAAAAACCTTAACGTTATGTAAGGTAATTCCTAATAGAGACTTGAACAAGGTCCAAACAAAACAAATTACTAGAAATAACTTTAGGCCAAGGCTCAAAGGAATCAAGCCACAAGTATGAAACACAAAGGCAATGCAAAGAGGTCGAGCAACAAGGCCCCAACACTACCAAAAAAACCTAAAAAAGGTACCAAGACAGATGAAAACAGACATGATATGAAAAACATAAAGTTATAATAATAACAAGCTCAAGAAGGCTACCAAAACCAGCCCCAAAAGCTTGGAAACCATTTTGTTTTTCAAAATTAAGTTGCTAAACAAGCAACTAAGAAAGTGTCAAGGGCCAGCAACCACCATTTACAAAATAAAGAGTTCAAAAGCCCACAAGCCGGGCTATTTACACAAACATTTAGAAAATTCATTTAAGATCCGAAGGCTTCTCGGCAGCATCAGCATGGGGTAAAGGAGGACGAGTTTGAATAGGCATTGTATCCACTGTCCCGTCATCCCTGTTTAAGATCTGGCAATCAGGCTCCGATTTGGGATGACCAACCTCAGATGAAGGAGCTGAAGAAGTTGGTACAATAGAAGCTTTGGCGGCAGGCACAGAAGGGGGCGCAACATCATCCTTATCAGGGACGATCTGGCCATCCTTTACAACATTGTCCAGGCTGAAGAGAGTAAGGTCAAGCTCGGGGGCAAGAACCCGAACCTGCTCCTTCAGGTTCTCATAAGCAGCAGTTACGCTGCCTACAAGGTGACCCTGGAGCTCAGCATAATCAGTCCGAGCGGATTCCAACTCCTCCCTGAGACGCATCACTTCCCGGTAGGTCGTGACATAGCTATCCTTGTGCCTCAATGCAGTGTCTTCAGCCAACCTCACAGAAGCCGCCAAAGCAACAGAACTAGCCTTTTCGCCCTCTAACTCCTTCTCTAGCTTGGTCACTTTCACTTGGAGCTCCTCCTTCAAACCCTTCATTCTATCGAACTCCCGTTTAGCCTCCTCCATAAAAGCTTTGGTAGCATGAAGAGGAAGATCTTAGGCAGTTCGGTACATGGCAGCCCCCATATGTGCCATCTTTATGCTGCTCTGTGTAATAAAATCTAAATGACAAAGAAGAGAGACATCATCAGTAGGGATGGTACCATAAGGACCGATCTGCTGATCGACAAACTCAACCGCGTCAAAGTCAGGGGCATCAAGATTAAGAGACTTAGTTGTCTTTTGTTTTTTCGGAGGAGGAGCGCCAGAAGTAGCAACAGAAGCTTGCAGAGGATCAACCAAATGAACCTGGGGAGTAGGGATCACCTTCCTCACCCCCGATGAGCTCGATACGGGCGGCTTCGAATGAACCTAAGACGACCCCTTCCCGACCGCCTTGGCCGAGACGTTCTGAGCTGCAGTAGCCTTCCTTGCCCTTTTAAAGGCCTTCATGGATTCATTATTTTTAATCATCTCTACAAACAAACATCACAGCGAGAAACCAAGTTATGAATCAAAAAAGATCTTATAAGAGATAAACTCGACAAAATAAGCAAAAAACAAAAGACAACTCGACCACTACCCAGCTCAGCTCGAAGGAGAGGGGGATTTCCTAGGAATTTCTTTGTATCAAGATGAGGAGGCTGCCCCCAAATTTCTTCCAGCACAGTCACAAAGGCTTGTTCATCCTCATCCAACATCTCCCACGTGTATTTAGACACCATTACATTCTTTTGCCATTCCAAAGGAAAGGCGGGCTCATCATTCTCATCCAGAAAGAAGGGTCGAGCTCCTTCAACAGCTCGGACCCTGAAAAAATAATTTTTGAAGTCGCGAAAAGATTCATCAAACATGGAAAAAATCTTCTTCCCTTGGAAAGCTCGGAAAGAAACCCAGGTGGCCTTCTTCTTAACCACCCGGGCTTTGTCAAAACAAAAAGATAAAAGAAGAGGGATTGTGAAGCGGGGATACCCAGTTCATGGCACAACAACTGAAAGATTTTTATAAAACCCTAAGAGTTAGGGTGAAGTTGGGATGGAGCTACATTACAAGACCACAAGAGGTTGGTCTCGAAAGGAGTAAAAGGAAGGGTAACATTCTTCTGACTAAAAAAGAAGCCGTATGCATAGAAAAATGGGCATTCTCCAACAATTCGGGTAGAAAAACAAATCCTTTTCTCAGAATTGAGAGACACAAGCTCATAGTTCTTTTCATCACTACCATTACTACAAATCCTATGAAACTGCCTAAGCTGCTGATAAAACTCGAAATCAACCAACGAAACACACAGAAGAACCATAGAATCCACCCAATCAGCCATGCCCTTAGGGACTTGGGAGGAGGTCTCAACAACATTTTTGCGAGAAGACATGAGGTCAACTAGTCCTACAGCAAAAATAGAAAACAAATTACTAACTAAAACATCTCGGGCAAAGCCAAAATCAACTCATAGCAGAGCATGACTTAAAGCAAACAAACAAGAAAAAGGAAAACCCCAAGACACAGTCCAGGGGCATCCTTTGGAGGCAGTTACAGAACAAGGACTCAGGAAAACCTACAAGCCTACACCTCGATACAGGAAGATAATGACTCCTTTCAACTAAAACGACAAGCCACAGAGAAAACCATCAAAATAACAACCCACCAGAACCACAGTCTCAGTTTGATCAACAAATGAAGCAACCAAATATCAAGAAATATCAAGAAAAAGTCATAAAAAACACAACCTTTTTCAAAGAAAAAGAAAAAGCATCGTTATCTTTTACAAAATTCGTCAGCAAAGAAAAAACTATTAACATGGCGAAAGACATCAAAGGAGCAATCTTCTAAGAAAGCAAGCAGATTCATACAGTTCGTAAAAGAAGAAAACAAGCGGCACGAACCTTAGAATACGGAATACCCCCACAACAGTAAACAAGCAGATGCACGGCGATACAAAAGGATTCAAACTTTCTAAAGTCAAAAGCCAGAAATAAACACAAACAACGAAGAAAGTAAGGAAAAACCAACCTGGAAAAGGGAGAAAACTCTGAAGAAAACCGTAAGCTGAAGCGGCAAGGATCAGAACCACCCTTCGAGCAAAAAGCGTCACAGAGAAAAACAAAATGCAAACTTCAGGTGAAACGGAAAGGAAGAGAGAAAAAAAGGAGAAATTACGGAAAAGAGGAAACCGTTTTTTCTGAGTGCCAAATTCAAAATGAAGAGGCAAGAAGAAACGGGCCATTAAAAATAATTAATGAGGGAATTAAACCCTCACGCATTCCTAAGACCAGAGCGCTAATGCAAAGCGCGTGCTTTTCAGAATAAAGAAAACATTCTACATTCAAAAGAAGACTTTACAAAGGGAAAATTGACAGATGCTCGAGTTCGGCTTTCACCAGAAAAGGATCGAAGTCCTAAAAATTAAGACTCGACCTCAAAAAAGAAAGACCGAGCTCGAGCAGGGGCACTGTTCATACCCTGAGTCGAGCTGTACGACCCGGGATGTTTAGCGACAAAGTGACCGACCTCTTCAGGTCATACTATCCGACCTCTTCTCAAAGAGGTCGGCCAAATTGCCAGGAAAGCCCAATAAAGGGTCCAAATAAAGGAACACGACCCAAATCCAAAGGCCGCCAAGGCCTACAAAGAGAAGGGCGGTTCCCTTGAAGATAAGCTGACCTCACCCAAAGATAAGATAAGATAAGATAAGATAACTAACTTATCTTATCTAAAAAGGTCACTCCACACCATTATAAATACACTGGAGCACCCAGGTATAACTCATACTCTGATTCTACTAAAAACCTGCTTAATACCCTTGCTAACTTAAGCATCAGAGTCCCTTGCAGGTACCACCACCCTCCGGTGACAAAGGATCAGCAGCATTGCCAGTCCAATAAGTCAGACGCGACTGCTCCAGCCACCATCCACAAGTCAGACACGCCATCTCTGATCAGTACAGAAGATCTCATCCGAGATCGACCTGCAGTTTCAGGTAACCCTCGGAACAGTTTGCTTCCTTGTTCTGACCCAAGGGGAGCATCCCTTTTTCTATGCATACGACTTCTTTTTTAGCCAGATGAACATCACCCTTCCCTTCACTCCTTTTGAAACCAACTTGTTATGGTCGTGTAATGTGGCCCCCTCTCAACTTCACCCAAATTCTTGGTATTTCATTAAGATTTTTCAGTTGATTTTTCAAGAATTTGATGTTAAACCTTCTCAAACTCTTTTTCCGTATCTCTTTGTGTTGACCAAGCCTGGGACTACCAAAAAGAAAGCTTCTTGGATTTCTTTTAGGTCTGCCCAGGGGCATAAAGTTTTTCCCATGTATGATGAGTCCTTCAGGGATTCTAAGAATTACTTTTTTAAGATCCGAGTTGTTGAAGGAGCTCATCCTTTCTTTTTGGATGATAATGGCGAGCCTCGTTTTCCCTTAGAATGGCAGAAGAACGTAGTGGTGTCTAGGTATACTTGGGAAATGTTGGACGAGGTCGAGCAGGCTTTTGTCACTGTCTTGGAGGATATTTGGGGGGAACCTCCCCATCTTGATACAAAAAAATTCTTGTGGAATCCATCCCTTGTCCGAACTGTGCTGGGTATTCATTATGTTTTGCTCCACTTTACTTTGCTTTCTTCATTTTCTAGTTTGTAATCTGCTTCTATGGTTGGTCTTCTTTTTTCAGAGATGGTTAAAAATAATGACTCCATGAGGGCCTTCAAAAAGGCGAGGAAGGCTACTGCTGCCCAGAACATCTCGGCCAAGGTGGCTGGGGAGGGATCCTCTCATGTTCTGCCAAAGCCGTCAGTACCGAGTTCTCCTGGACCGAGGAGAATGATTCCTACCCCTCGGGTCCATGTGCTCGACCCTCCCCAGTCTTCTGCTTCCGTTTCTTCTCCTCCGGCTGTTCCTCCTTCAGAAAGACCTCGGACCGTTGAGCCCTTCAATCTGGACACTCCTGATTTTGATGCCATTGGGTTTGTCGACCAGCAGATTGGTCCCTATGGTGCCCTTCCTATGGATGATGTTTCTTATCTTCGTCTCTTGGATTTCATAACTCGGAGTAGCATCAAGATGGCTCATATGGAGGCGGCTCTGTATCGAACTGCCCAAGATCTTCCTATCCACGCAACGAAGGCCTTCATGGAGGAGGCCAAATCAGAGTTTGACCGGATTAAGGGTTTAAAGGAGGAGCTCAAGGTGAAGGTGACCAAGTTGGAGAAATTACTGGAGGGTGAAAAGACCAGAGCTATTGCCTTGGCGGCTTCTGCAAAGCTGGCTGAGGATACGGAGTTGAAACACAAAGAGAGCTATGTCACGACCTACAGGGAGATGATGCGTCTTAGGAAGGATTTGGAGTCTGCTCGGGCTAATTATGCCGAGCTCCAGGGTCATCTTGTGGGCAGCGTCAATGCTGCTTATGAGAATTTAAAGGATCAAGTTCGAGTCCTTGCGCCCGATCTCGACCTCTCTCTCTTCAGCTTGGACAACATTGTGAAGGATGGTAAAATTGTTCCTGATGACCCTGATGATGATGACGACATTGAGCCTCCTCCTGTGCCTGCCCCCAAGGTCTCTGTTGCGTCGACTTCTTCAGCCCCTGAAGTTGTTCATTCTGAGTCGGATCCAGATTGTCAGATCCTGAACCGGGATGATGGGACGGTGGATGCGGTACCCCTTCAGACTCGTCTTTCTTCACCCCCGGATGCTGCAACTGGGAACTCTTTGGATCCTCTCTGACTATTCTGGACGTTCTGTATATAGCCCGGCTTGTGGGCTTTTGAACTTTTTATATTTTGTAATTGGTGGTTCTGGCTTCTTGATACTCTTTAGTTGCTTTTTTGGCAACTTTATTTTGAAAAAACAAAGTAGTTTCTCCAGCTCTTGGGGCTGACTTTTGGTGACCCCTTGAGTTCTTGTTATTATTATAACTTGTGCTTTTCATGACGTGTTTGTCTGCACTTTGTTTGATACCTTTTAGGTTTTTGGGAGTGTTGGAGCCTTGTTGTCTGACCTCTTTTGATTGCCTTCGTATTTTCATACTTGTAGCTTGATTTTATTTTTGAGGTTGTGGATTTTTGGGTCCAACTTGTATGCCTTCTGTCGGCTGACTTCTTCACTTCGGCCTGAAGTTATTTCTAGTGATCCATTTTGTTTGGACCTTTGTTAGATCTTTTACTTTTAATTTTTGGCATCTTGGTCGAGCCGACTTTATCATGTCGGTCCCTTCTAAGTTATTTTTAGTAATCCTCTTTCTTGGACCTTGGTCAAGTCTCTTTCAGGGATTACTTTTTATAACTTTTTGGTTTTGGGCCGACTTCTTTATGTTGGTCCCTTCTAATTTATTTCTAGTAATCCTCTTTCTTGGACCTTTGTCAGGTCTCTTTTAGGGATTACTTTTATAACTTTTTGATTTTGGGACCAACTTCTTTACGTCGGTCCCTTCTAAGTTATTTTTAGTAATCCTCTTTCTTGGACCTTTGTCAGGTCTCTTTCAGGGATTACTTTTTATAACTTTTTGATTTTGGGGCCAACTTCTTTACGCCGGTCCCTTCTAAGTTATTTTTAGTAATCCTCTTTCTTGGACCTTTGTCAGGTCTCTTTCAAGGATTACTTTTTATAACTTTTTGATTTTGGGGCCGACTTCTTTACGTCGGTCCCTTCTAAGTTATTTTTTAGTAATCCTCTTTCTTGGACCTTTGTCAGGTCTCTTTCAGGGGTTACTTTTTATAACTTTTTTATTTTGGGGCCGACTTCTTTACGTTGATCCCTTCTAAGTTATTTTTTAGTAATCCTCTTTCTTAGACCTTTGTCAGGTCTCTTTCAGGGATTACTTTTTATAACTTTTTGACTTTGGGGCTGACTTCTTTACATCGGTCCCTTCTAAGTTATTTTTAGTAATCCTCTTTTTTAGGGCTGGCCAGGCCTCTTTCTAGGGATTGACTTTTTATAACTTTGGTTATTGTGGTCGACTGGTCCGACTTCTTTTACGTCGGCCGGTCTTTAAGTTATTTTTAGCAACCCATTTTTATTAAGACCTCGTCAGGTCCTTTCTATGGATCACTTTCGATAACTTCTTGCATTATTCTGTTTTTGTCACTTTTTTCATCTTTGCCGATTTCGTAGAAATTGGGTTTGATCCCCGTTGGTCGACCTTATGATGAATTTGGTTTTCAACTTTGTTGGTCTTTACCGTGATCGTGCAGTGAATTTAATTTTTACTTTCTGCCGATCTGTAGCTTTATAATCGGACGATGAATTTTTTTCATTTCAGATTAATGCGTCTTGATAAAGAATTTGTGGGAAATCTGAAAAATTTTATTCAAAATAGAAATATGCAAATATGTACATGTGGGAGTTTTACTCCTCTAAGTTAGGTATTTTATAGATCTTGGCTTGGCACCTCATTAAAAAACCTTTTTAGGAAAAAGAGTGAACCTTATCCTAAGATCTTTATTACCTCTAACTATAGTACCTTCTTAGGTTACAGGCGTGCCATGACCTAGGAAGCTCTCGCCCTTCGAGTTCGGATAGTCTGTAGTAGCCCTTTCCAAGTACTTCTGACTCGGTAGGGTCCTTTCCAGTTTGCTGCCAGCTTTCCTTCTCCAGGTCGAGTTGTTCCAATATCATTTCGGATTAGGATAATTTCGTTCATGGCAAAACCTCGTGGAACTACCTTTTGATTGTATCTTGAAACCATTCGTCATTTTAATGCCTCTTCCCTGATCCGAGCTCTTTCTTGGATTTCTGGAACTAGGTCGAGTTTTTCCCTTTGAAGTTGGGAGTTGGCCTCTTCATTGTAGTGGATCACTTTGGGTGACCCTTCTTCGACCACCACTGGAATCATTGCCTCCATTCCGTAAGCTAATCGGAAGGGTGATTCCTTTGTGGTGGAGTGTGGGGTTGTCCGATATGCCCATACACTACAAGAAAATAAGCTTTCTGCCACGCTTTTAAAGCGAGCTGAAAAGTGCTAAAAAGGGTGCCGACAACTTTTTGGCACGCTTTTTGAGCTATCGGCACGCTTTTGAAAGGGTCACATCCGCCAGCGTGTCGGTTGCTCTATCGCCATGCTTTTGTGAATCTATCGGCACGTTTTCTTTTTTGCCACGCTTTCAACTCTTGCCACGCTTAAAAATGTGGCCATATGTATTAACCTATCGGCACGCTTTAAAAGCGTACCGAAAAGTGAAAGATATGGCTATGCCTTTGAAGCGTGCCAATAGTAAAAGATATGGTGTCGCTTTTGAAGCGTGCCAATAATGAAGAAACATGGACCTATTGCCACGCTTTTAAAGTGTGGCTATATCCCTATCATCAAAAAAGAAAATATGGCATATGCTTTTACACGTACTCTAATGCACTCCAAAAACAATAAAAAACATTGACAAAAATATGTGAATATCATTTAAAAAAAATTAATTAATAAAAATTAGTATTACATTAATAAAATTCAAACCAAATTAGCTATATCAATCTCTTATAACTAAAGTAGTTATAAAATACATTGGGCTAAAAAATATCAATACATATAAAACTTATTAAAAGTCATTAACTTATTCTATCTCTGTCATTTTTTTGTGTAAAAAATAAAAAAATTAAAAAATAAATATCAATAATCCAAACATAATATTGTTGAGATTTGCAATTTATAGGCAAAAACTCATGCTGCTGAATCTTGGAGCTCACACCATTGTGCTTTAGAAAAAGGAGATAGCCCTCTTAGAAGAAGTTATATAATTTTTGTAGCGCTTGAGGATTTTATATTCTTCATGCATGAATATCAATGCAGTTTCTTTACTTCCCATTCTTCTTACCTACAACAAGTTTAAAAGCAATGCCATGAAAATACACTCAACCATTTTATCTTCATTTAATAATGATTTCAAAAAATCTAAGCACAACTACACAAAACATACTGCAGTTTTGTATTGTAACTATCAGCTTGAAAATGCTGTTATACCTTAAATTGCATAAATTACATAAAGTCTCAGCAAGGATGCATAAATTGCATAAAGCTAAAACAAAACAATGCTTGATCCATATATACTCTTGAGAAAAATAAAATTACTCTTTAAAGTCAAATAATTGCCTAGCGTATAGCATTACAAGTTCCAAATTTCATATAGATCAGATACTACAAATCACCTATAAACAATTTGTAAAATATATTTATATATAAATATATATAATGTAGAAATTGATCAAATACTACATTATGACCAGTTTGTAAAATATAATCAGAAACCTATAAACAATAATGAAATATTAGATACGATCTATATTCATTAGAGACAAGCTATTTTGAGATATCCATATTATTATGCTGTTGACACAACACCTCAAGCACATCATTACCGATTCAGAACCATCCTTAATGCATGCATATACTCATACATTAGTAATAGAACTATTAATATTATAATAATAGAATATCTTTTTTCTACTTAAGCAATGACTTAAGGATAACACGGCTAAAGATAACATAAGCTGCAAGCAATGATGTCAGTGCATTGGAAAATTAAATGTAGGCCACTAGAAATATTGATTTTAATTCCGAAATTTTCAAGTAATCCATGAAATAGATAAGATAAGCAAGGAAGGTCGACCAAATATTCAATTACTGGATGTGAGCAAGCAAAAATAAAAAATAAGAATAAATGGCATAAGTATAATTAATATGTCAAAGGGAGAAATTCCTACGTAACGTTGGGGATTTGAGTTGAAAAGGAATCAAATGAAAGCCAAAAACATGTGTTTGTTTCCTTTTGGATTGCGTGGTTTTATTGGTTTGTATTTAATGAAACAAAAACCAAAGCAAAGGGTTGGTGAAATTGGAGAGGGACCTACGCTCACACTGTCACACATTACCCCACTTGATCACATGCACCGTCCAAACTCCCTGTACTCCATGTCAATTTCTTCAAGGGTCTCTATGTGCTCACTCACAAAGCTGAGATACAAGGAGGAGTAGTGTCTTTTACTCTTAAGGCTATTTCACAACTTTCAACAGTGTCTAACACAAAACATAATTAAAATTTAAAAACAGGGGTAAAAGTCCAAAAATAATATACCTCACTGGAACAGCTAAAAGACTCCTCACACCTTTCTAACCAAGCTCAACGAGAGTTTCATCTGTATATGGTTTCAACCACTGTACCGGGCCCACTCGACTCTGGAAATTCATCTAACAATGCCATAAGAAATAGAGGCTCTAAAAGGTAAGCCAACAATTCAGCAATTAAAAAGCAAGTTAATGAGGTCCAAATTAACCTGATAAGCAAGAGTGTGCTTATTGTTAATTCCTCTAGCTTTCAACTCCTGCATAATTAGATTTACCATCACTTTGTGCACTGATAAAAATAATAATAGCAGTAAGTAGAAGCAGAAGTAAAAGTATTGATATGAGGTGCTCCATTAAGTAGAAGCAGAAGTAAAAGTATTGATATAGTGTATATGGGGCTTTTGCAAATATTAGGTTATTTGAGTGTTTGAGAGAAAGATATACAAGAACCATATCATAGATATTCTACAGCTATTCCAGGGTTGTGAAAGTAACTCATCTGACTATATTCTGTGATCAAATAATAAATAAAAGGGGGAAATAGAGACAATGGGATGAAATTTAAAATAACAACTTCAGCTTGTAATTATTTGATATAATTAGAATAAAAGTATGCCTTTATAGTATAGAGAACTAAATTTCCAATTTAAAAGAAGCAAAGGATATTATGTTTACACATAACAGTTAATAACATGATACATTCTAAAGAAAAACAGAAACTTAGACTCTTATTATGGCAAGTAATTACCACGTCCCAACCTGCCTCTTCACTTCAAAAAGGATACAAAGCAAACAGGACAAAGAAGAAACATATAAAAAGAAGATTTATTAGTGTCACTATTATTACCCTTAGCCAATGTTGAATACAAAGGACATGCAAACCAAATAGTACCATTCTGTATCTGAGAGATCCTCCGGAGACAGTGCTACTGAACGCCTTTTGGTTTGAGGGCTGGCTTCTACAGCTTTGAGGGACTTGTATAACTCTCGAAGCTGCTCACTCCGCTGCAACCCTATCTGATCAGAATTGAGTTTCACTCCTTGACTTGTCTTCCTTGTCTTAATGTCTCCATTGTAATATCCTTCCCCCCAACTCAATACCTTGCTAAATGGGCACCATGAATAGAAAGAAATTGATTTTGAATAGTAGTATTATTGAATTGTGGTGTTGTCTAAGAAGCCATTGTACTGAGTTGTTCATATTAGAGAAGAAGAAGAAACAAGTCATGATGTGTCTCGTCATATGAAGTCCATTGAGGTATTTTCACAAACAACACATATTGAAGAAACAGAAAATGAAAAAAAATCACAAAACAGAACTGAAATTCAAGAAAACAGTTAGTTAGAAGTTAGTACCTGGGTTGGGTAGATGAAGTAGACCAGAATATTGCATAGCTCCACTAGATGCTTCTCACAGACAAAGCAAGCTGTTCTTTGAAGTTCTCCAGCAACATTTCCTTGTTCTTTGGGTTCAGGAAAATAACCTTTCAGCTTGAATCATACTTGATTCTCCCCATGAAACCTAAAAAATGAATTAAGCAAACTCTTAAAAAAATTTAGACTAGAAAACACATTGGTATACCAGACAGCAGCTGACAGAATTTATATCTTTATCAGTTTTACAAAGGGCACTTGTGAAGAATACAAAAATAGAAGAATTTTTATAGGAAGGATAAAATCTGAGTTTCCAATGGCATTAAATACATAGAAGTTCACTTTCTCTATAAAATCATTTCCCTTTTGTATTAGTAAAACTCTCTCTATACCAAATCATATCCGCAGAGAACATATTAGGATAAAAAGTAAAAACATATATCCAGGCCTAAAAAAAAATGAGTATGAACAGAGGATACTTATTTGATTCAGGTCAAATGCTTAGCTTCCTAACACCAGATTATTGCAAAATTACAGCATTTAAGCTAGGAAATAATTTTCTTTTGATGAAATGCAAACCGCAGTACATAAGCCTATTACATGTCTTGAAGGTTCAAAGTTCTTTGATGGAGCTGCCTGCAATTGAAACTTTTATCTAACTATTCAATTCCATTAGACAAAATCAAATACAAAAACGAAAACGAATTGAGCACTCACATAGTTGCATAGAACTTCCAACACACCTTTATCACAGATACACTGCTGCACCAAGACCGTTCTAGGTGGCAGTGCACTAGAGACCCTCACACCCTCAAGTAACCTCCATTTAGTATTCCTTTACCAAAAAATTGAAGACAAACATCAGAAACCATTCCAATAAGCAATTTACATCATAATCAAACAAAATAACAAATTATCATATCACTCAAACCTTATATCAAGTATACTATTCTAATAAATGCATGCGTGTCATGGTAAGCCAAAGCACATATAATAAAATAGACAATCCATCGCATTCCCTACACCAATGCAATCAAACTAGAGAGTTCACCACATAATAGAAACAAAACAAAAAGAGAGGTGATTACAGTTGCAAGAGATTATTATATAAGAAAAGAAAACAATAATCAGCGTTATGGTGAGGGTTGAATAGAGAAATTTGCAGAGGCTTGAAACAGAGAAACAAAAAGGGATTAAATCTTTAAATACGTACTTTCTTGTGTTATGGTGAGGGTTGAGCGCCGATTGAGGGAGGAACAACGATTGAGGGAGAGGCAGCGACGATTGAGTCAGTGTCGACGGAGGTAAGGTTTGAGCGAGAGAGAACAAGCACTGATGGAGGCCTTGCGAGCGAGAGTGAACGCCGACGGAAGGCGCGCCGACGGAGGGCGCGCCGATGGAGGGTGCGCCGGCGGAAGCAGCACCGATTGAAGAGGGATAAAGGGTTGCAAGAGAAGGATAGAGGGTTGCAAGTTGAGAGCGGGCTACGACCTGAAAGATGACGATGGATTCTCACTTCTCAGTGATGAAGAGGGCTGCGAGCTGAGAGGGCTGCTAACTGAGAGAAGGCTGCGAAAGTTTAGGGTTCTTAGTTGAGTAATGGAGAGGATTCGAGGGTTTGGGTTCTCACTTCTAAGTTAGGGCTATTTTGAGTGTTCTGATAAAGAAATTAAGTGTTTGAGTGAGAAATTAAATTAAGTGGGAACTTTATCGTCACGCTTTTTAGGGTCTCAAATAATTAGAGGTTATAGGCACGCTTTAAAAATGTACCCGTATCCTGACAAACTAGCGACGCTTTAAAAGCGTACCTGTTTTTCTTTATGGGCACACTTTTGAAGCGTGAAAAAAAAAAGTGGTCAAATCATAAATCAGTAGCCACCCTCATAAAAGCGTGCCAAAATCTCTCTATGACCACGCTTTTGAAGCGTGCCAAAAAAAGCGTGGCCGAATCACAAATCAGTGGCTACCCTCATAAAAGTGTGGCTATTGACCACTTTTGGCCACGCTTTTAAAGCGTGGCAAGAAAAAAGGGTGCGGATAGGCCTTTTTTCTTGTAGTGATAGGACTTGTGGGAGCTCTTCGGCCCAGGCTCCCTTTGCATCCTGTAATCTCCGTTTTAACCTGGCTAATATGACTTTGTTAGCAGCTTCTGCTTGTCCATTGGTTTGGGGGTGTTCCATGGATGTGAATTGGTATTTTATGTACAGATTGGCCACAAACTTTCTGAAGCCTGCATCTGTAAATTGAGTGCCATTGTCTGTGGTTATAGGGTATGGAACCCCAAACCTTGTGACAATGTTTCTATATAGGAATTTTCGACTTCTTTGAGCAGTGACGTTAGCTAGGGGCTTTGCCTTGATCCATTTTGTGAAATAGTCTACCCCTACTATGAGGAATTTGACTTTCACTGATCCTTGGGGAAAGGGTCTGAGAAGATCGAGTCCCCATTTTGCGAATGGCCAGGGTGAGGTTACGCTGATGAGCTCGTCTGGCGGGGCGATGTGAAAGTTGGCATGTTTCTGACATGGTGGACATGTCTTCACGAATTCTGTTGCTTCTTTTTGTAAGGTCGGCCAATAGAATCCGGCTCAGAGTACTTTCTTGGTGAGTGCCTGTGCTCCGAGGTGGTTGCCACAGATGCCACTGTGTACTTCTTCTAAAACTTCTTTTGTATTAGAAGTCGGCACGCATTTTAATAGTGGTGTCAAAATCCCTCTCTTGTATAGAGTATTATTTATGATGGTGTAGTATTGTGCCTCCCGTTTTAACCTCTTTGCCTCCTTCTTATCTGTAGGGAGTGTTTCTGTTTTGAGGTAATTAATTATGAGAGTCATCCATCCTTGATCCAGTCCCGTTATGGCTAGGATATTTTCTTCTTCTGAGATTGACGGGTTCTGCAGCATCTCTTGGATGAGACTTCTATTGTTGCCCCCTGGTTTGGTGCTGGCTAATTTTGAGAGTGCATCAGCTCGAGTATTCTGTTCTCGGGGTATATGGCGAATCTCATATTCCCCGAGTTGTCTGAGCTGTTCCTTGGTTTTTTCCAAGTACTTTTTCATGGTGGGATCCTTGGCTTGGTAACTCCCTACTATTTGTGAAGTGACCACCTGTGAGTCGCTAAAGATGATAAGCTTTTGAGCTCCAACCTCCTTAGCCAGCTTCAAACTAGCTAGTAGTGCCTCATACTCAGCTTGGTTGTTTGAGGCAGGGAACCCGAATTTGAGGGAAAGTTCGATTTGGGTTCCCTGGTCACTTTTGATTATCACACCTGCGCCACTTCTAGTTTTGTTTGAGGAACCGTCTACATAGATATTCCATTCTGTAGGGATTTCCGGGGTGTCTGTAAATTCTGCAATGAAGTCGACCAAATATTGTGATTTGATGGCTGTCCGAGCTTCATATTGAAGGTCGAATTTGGACAACTCGACTGCTGACACAAGAACTGTTATGGGTAAGGAATTCCACAAAATATTTACGTTGCAAGTATAGCTCCAAACCAACAAACAACTCTCGCATCAAATTAAATTTTGGTTGTCACAAAGAACAAACCCCAAATAAGAAATAACCGGAGTATTTTGGACTCCAGGTCATCTCACAAGGAATTGCAATGAAGTGTTTAATTATTGGCTATGAAGGGGTAAAGGGGAATTTGATTGGTGAGAAGGCAAGAAAATATAAATGACAAGAAAAGTAAAGAAAGCAATTAAAGGAAGCAATTAAGAAAGAGAGACATTCATGGCAAGTGTTGAGATCATAGGATTTCTATCCTAGTCATGCAATGATTAATTCATCTTATTTAGTCAACTCCAACACATGGGGAGAAAGTCAAATAAAACTAATTAATCATGTCACAAATATAAACAAGAATTTATCTTATTACGTCATCTCCAACATTGGAAGAAGGTATCATATTATCTTCCATGAGAGAAAGTCTAATAAGACTAGCTAATCTCAATCCAAAAGTCCTAATCAACTTACTTATTAAATTAGCAAAAGATTAGTGTCAATGAAAACAATATTAGCTAACAACTCTAGATCACCAACATAAGTTGGGTTTTCATGACTCAAGATCACCTAATTACTCTTTCCAAGCCAAGAATGCTCAAAATCTACTCTAAGGCCCAACCAAGCATTTTGTCAAACACTTGGTGGGTACAAATGGAAAGCATGGTAAAAGTGCAAGAATAATAAATCTATCAACTACCAATTACAAGAAAAATAAGATCATAACTCAAATCATCAATAAAAGAAACATCAAACATAAATTTCATTAAAAGAAAATCAAATTCAACATGAACATCCATGAACATAAAAGAGCATAAAAGGTAAAATTAGCATGAGAACTAAGAATATGTACCCAATTTCCAATATTTTTAACAAAAATAAAAATTACACTTTTACCTCAACCAATGTCCCAAGTTTCCCATACCCAAATGATACACACTCTCACTAGCCTAAGCTAATCAAAGATCCAAATTAAGGACATTTATTATTTTTCACTTAAGGGTAGTGATGTGCTAACATTAAGAACAAAAGGGATTAAATAGGCTCAAAATTGGCTAACAATGGTTGATGAAAGGTAGGCTATTTGGGTAAGTGAGCTAAATGAAATGATGGCATCAATCATATAAATGCATGTATAGATGGAATAATGGACATAAAGAATCAAACAAATCAAAGATTACAATCATAGAAAGAGAATAATGCACACAAGAATGAAAATAAGTGGTTATAAGATGTAACCACACAATTAGGCTCAAAACTCACATGCTTGTGTTCTTAGCTCAAAAACTGTTCATACCCTGGGTCAAGCTGTCCGACCCGGGATGTTTAGCGACAAGCCAACCGACCTCTTCAGGTCAAATCTAAAGGCAGGCCCAAACAAAGGGACACAGCCCAATCTAAAGGCAGTCAAAGCCTAGAAAGATAAAGGCGATTCCCCAGAAGATAAGATGACCTCACTCAAAGATAAGATAAGATAACTAACTTATCTTATCTAAGAAGGTCACTCTACACCTCTATAAATACACTAGAGCACCCGGGTATAACTCATACTCTGATTCTACAATAAACCTGCTTAATACCCGTGCTAACTTAAGCATCGGAGTCTCTTGCAGGTACCCCCCACCCTTCGGTGACCAAGGATCAGAAGTGCAGCCAGTCCAACAAGTGGGACACAACAGCTCCGGCCGCCACCAGCCAGCCGGACACATCATCTCCGACCAGTACAGAAGATCTCATCCGAGATCGACCTACAGTTTCAAGTAACCCTCGGAACATTAGCGCCGTTGCCGGGGAACCTGGAAGTCATCCCATCACCATGGCGGATGACCACGACAATGATCACAACTCTGGTTTGGTGGACAGAACACCAAACAAAGACACGGACGCCACCTCCAAAGACAAACCTCAAAACGGGGGAGATAAGCAACCCCCAAACACAAAAATTTTGGAAGCTATCTGTAAGAATCGCCTTAAACAGCTGGAACAAGAAGCTGAGAGAAACCTCCGGGGAGAAACTAGGCGACGACAAGAGCTAGAGGGCAAGCTCCTAAAGCTCGAGGAATCTCAAAGCCAAAACCATTCAACCCAGTCAAGATGACGACTCCCACAAGGACAAAGTTCCCTTCACCAAGGAGATCATGAAAGCTAAAGTCCCAAAGGACTTCAAAGCTCCCGACATGACTCCGTACGACGGCACATCGGATCTAAGCCATCATCTTAGTAATTTTAAAAGCAGGATGTATCTCACAGAGGCCTCAGATGCAATCCATTATTCTCCATCCAGAAGGACAAAGCCAAGCACGCCCCAAGTCTAATAGGAATCAAGCAAAGAGATCAGAAAAGTCTCCGCAGCTACATGGAAAGAATCAACAAAACATGGCTTGACATACAAAGTCTTCCAACAGAAGCGGCCAGCATGGGACTCATCAATGGCCTCAGAGAAGGACCTTTCAACCACTTAATATCCAAGAAGTACCCAACATCTCTAAACGAGGTCTGACAAAGGGCGGAAAAATATATCAATATGGAGGAGAACTCCCGATTGGGAGATAGCTCAAAAACTGGATTCTCCTAACCCACCACGGGACAAGGATAAAGAGTCCAGAAAAAAAGAAGATCAACCTGAAAAGCCTAGAAAATACTGCAATTACACCCCTCTTCGGGTGTCTCTTCTGGAGGTTTACAGAAAAATATGCAACATTGAGAAGATCTCACCACCTCGCCCAATCAAAAGCAAAAAGAAGGAAGAGGTCGGAAGAGTTGAAGGTCCACCTCACACCAAAGAGGTCGGACGAGTTGAACATCCACCTCACAACAAAGAGGTCGGACGAGTTGAAGGTCCACCTCACACCAAAGAGGTCGGACGAGTTGAAGGTCCACCTCACAATAAAGGGGTCGGACGAGTTGAAGGTCCACCTCATACCAAAGAGGACGGACGAGTTGAACGTCCACCTCACAACAAAGAGATCGGACAAGTTGAAGGAAGAGGTCGGACGAGTTGAACGTCCACCTCACACCCTTGAGAGACATGTTCATATGATAAATGGAGGATTCGCAGAAGGAGAGATCTCTAAATCATCTCGCAAAAGACACTTCAAAGAGGTATATTAAGGAAGGGAGAGAGGTTTGAATAGGACAACGGAGTGTGAACAAGCCTTCCGAGATTTTAAAAATCCTTGGGGCAACCACCCATTCTTACCCGACAACGGGAAAGTGAAGAACTCATATTATACCTCGCAATGAAAAGTCAGGCAATAGCCTCACCACTAGTCAGAGAAGACGAAAGTAGGCAACAACCCGTCTACTTCATCAGCAAAGCTCTACAAGGGGCCAAACTAAACTATCAAAAGATAGAAAAAGTTTGCCTACGCCCTCACCCATACTTTCAAGCTCACACTATCAGAGTGCGGACCAACCAGCCCATAAAAGGCATCCTGCAGAAAACAAACTTAGCTAGAAGAATCAGGACCCTGGACAAAACCAGAGAACATCTCGGACAATTCGGGGGATCCTGGACAAAAACAAAAAACAACTCGGACAAAATCAGGAAAAATGAAGTTTGACACATAGAATGCCCGAGCTGATGCATTTTCAAAACTAGCCAACACCAAACCAGGGGGCAATAACAGAAGCCTCATCCAGGCTACATTACAAGACCACAACAAGTCGATCTCGAAGGCGGTATAAGGAATGTACTCAGGGCCAGCCACAGTAACACGCATTAAAACTATGAAATCCAGCTAATCAGACATGCTGTCCAGGATCTTAGTAGACATCTCAAAGACATAGGTCGACTATGGGATTACTATCAAACAACTCAGGCAAATAAGAAAACAACTCGGACAAGAATAGCAAAACATCAAATGACAGACGTGGCAGTAAAAGGGAAACCCCAGGACTCACACGAAAGTCCAGGGGCACCCTTTGGAGGCAACAACAGGGCAAGAACACAGAAAAAAGAAGTCGACAATCTATACCCAAACAGTCTGAACACCTCTCAAACAAAAGGTCAAAACAAAAGCTAGAACTTTTGTACAAATGGAGTCAAGCAACGATGAAAAGAAATAGGAACAGCAACCAAACCCTAAGCAAAGCACACATTCTTCTCAAAGGCGAATGAAAAGTGACAACAAACGATCAAAGATGCAAACATTTTGCAGAAAGAACCAAAGTTCTTCAGAGCAAATACAAAGTCAAAGCTTTACATCAAAAGCATGCCAACTTCCCTATAGCCCCATCTGAAGAGCTCCCACAAGTCCTATGGTCATATCGGACAACCCCACACTCCACTACAAAGGAATCACCCTTCCGATTAGCTTACGGAATGGAGGCAATGATCCCAGTGGAAGTCAAAGAAGGATTGCCCAGAGTGATCCACTACAGTGAAGAGGCCAACTCCCAACTTCAAAAGGAAGAACTCGACCTACTTCCAGAAACCTGAGAAAGAGATCGGATCAAGGAAGAAGCGTTAAAATGTCAAATGGCCTCAAGATACAATCGGAAAGTAATCCAGCAACAACGATCTCATCCTAATCCGAAATGACATCAGAATAGGTCGGTCAGGAGAAGAGAAGCTAGCAGCCAACTAGAAAGAACCATACCAAGTTGTTCAGAAGTACTTGGGAAGGGCTACTACAGACTGTCCGAACTCGAGGGGCGAGAGCTACCAAGGTCATGGCACGCCTGCAATCTAAAAAGGGCGCCAGGCCGAGATCCAAAAAGATTGCCCGACCTAGAAAGGTAAGTACTAACATGTACACACTCTTATCTACATTTTATTGTTTAAAAGATTGCAGATTCCCTAAAAAGTTTCCTACCAAGACACCCGACTACGGCAGGTCGGCAAGGTGAACACCAAATTCACCGCCCAATCACAACAAAGTCGGCAAGATGAAAACCAAATTCATCGTCCGATTACAAAAGTGATAAGTCGGCAAGGTGAAAACCAACTTCACCCCCCGACCACGATGAAAACCGAATTCATCGTTTGATTTCGACAAAGGTCGACAAAGTGAAAACAAAATTCCCTGCTATACCAAGACGCATTAATCTGAAGCATTCATCGTCCGATTATAAAGCAACAGATCAGCGGAAAGTGAAAAACAGATTTACTGCACAATCACGATAAAGACCAATAGAGATGAAAACGCAATTCATCTAAAGGTCGACCAAACCACCATCTACAAATCGGCAAAGATGAACACAGAATAATGTAAGAAGTCATCGAAAGTGATCCGAAAAAAGAACCTGACGAGGTCTTATGGATTGCTAAATAATAACTTAAAGACTGGCCGACGTTAAGAAGTCAGACCAAGTCAACCCAAGTTATCAGCAAATCCTTGGAAAGAGGTCTGGCCAACCCTATAAAAGAGGAATTGCTATAACTTAGAAGAGATCGACCTAAGGAAGTCGGTCTCCTACAAAAACAAGTTATAAAAGTAATTCCTGAAAGAGACCTGACAAAGGTCCAAGAAAGAGGATTACAAAATAACTTAGAAGAGATCGACATAAAGAAGTCGGTCTCCTACGAAAAATAAGTTATAAAAGTAATCCCTGAAAGAGACCTGACAAAGGTCCAAGAAAGAGGATTACAAAATAACTTAGAAGAGATCGACATAAAGAAGTCGGTCTCCTACGAAAAATAAGTTATAAAAGTAATCCCTGAAGGAGACCTGACAAAGGTCCAAGAAAGAGGATTACAAAATAACTTAGAAGAGATCGACATAAAGAAGTCGGTCTCCTACGAAAAATAAGTTATAAAAGTAATCCCTGAAAGAGACCTGACAAAGGTCCAAGAAAGAGGATTACAAAATAACTTAGAAGAGATCGACATAAAGAAGTCGGTCTCCTACAACAGACAAGTTATCAAAGTAATCCCTGAAAGAGACCTAAACAAGGTCCAAGAAAGAGGATTACAAAAATAACTTAGAAGAGGACGACATGAAGAAGTCGACCTCCTACAAACAAGTTATAAAAGTAATCCCTGAAAGAGACCTGACAAAGGTCCAAAAAAGAGGATTACAAAATAACTTAGAAGAGATCCACATAAAGAAGTCGGTCTCCTACAACAGACAAGTTATAAAAGTAATCCCTAAAAGAGACCTGAACAAGGTCCAAGAAAGAGGATTACAAAAATAACTTAGAAGGGCCCGACATGATGAAGATGGCCCAAAACATAAAGTTACAAAAGTAATCCCTGAAAGAGACTTGAGCAAGGTCCAAGAAAGAGGATTACAAAAGTAACTTAGAAGATTGGACCGACGAGAAGAAGTCGGACCAACGAAAGCTACAACTTGGACCGACAAGAAGAAGTCGGACCAATGAAAGCTACAGCTCGGACCGACAATAAAAGTCGGACCGGCGAAAGCTACAGTTTGGACCGACAAGAAGAAGTCGGACCAACGAAAGCTACAGATCGGACTGACAAGAGAAGTCGGACCGGCGAAAGCTACAGATCGGACCGATAAGAGAAGTCGGACCGGCGAAAGCTACAGCTCAGATCGACACGAGGTGTCGAACCAACGAAAAGCGTGGGCTAAAAGGGACATAGCTTCTCCCAAAAAGCCACGGCTCCACGACAAGGCTATCAAAATTGTTCAGAATGACTAAAAAGTGTTCTACGAGAACACTAAAAAGTCGTCGGACAAGTTAGCCCCAAAGACCACCTCGACCAAGCAGAAAGTGGACAAAACCAGAAGTGATCAAAAGAGGTCGGACAACAAAGTACCGACACTCTACAAAGATCCACAAAGGGGACAAAGACATCTCGCGAATGGCCAGAGGAAAGCCAGAAGTGCTTCGCTGAAAAGTACGAAGTCTTGAAAAAAGACACTACTTAAAAAGCAAAAAGCACGGCCTCAAAGACGGCGCTAAAAAAGTCATCCAAACAAACTATAAAAAGGTTTCCCATTGGAACACTACTTAAAAAGTTGTTGGATTATGACTAAAAAGCCCGAGCAGTGAAGACAAACAAGTCGGAAGAAGGCTGAAAAGACCTCTCAACAAACTAAAAAGGGGTAATACCAAACTCGCACAAGGAGAAACTACTTAAGATCGACCAAAGTCAGGATGCTTGAGCGCGACTTTCCCAAAGAGATCAAAAGCTCCGAAAGCACGATCTCACAGAAAGGTCCGAACTCAAGCTGGGGCAAAGTCATACAAGTCGACGTCAGCTAAAGAAGAGGTGCAAGTACAATCTCAAAAAAAAAAAACAAGCCAAAAGGTTGGGAAACAACTTAAGGCTCAAATGTGCTTAGCCAAAAGGGATACAACTCCACTCAAAGAAGGCACAATCTCAAACAGGGCTACGAACGTCATCCGAGACTAAAAAAGGTTCTATACAAAGAACACTAAAAAGTCATTGGACAAGTCACTAAGAGCCCGGATATCAAGCCGCAAGGATAACTTCGCCAAAGCAGAGGGTTGTCAACACAAACTTAAAGCAAGGCGTGATCCAGAAGGCAAGGGTAGAAAACCCACACTACCACTCAAAAGAGGACGGACTGTGAAGTACCAAACCTCTAGAAAATCTGCAAGGATTGCAAAGCAATAAAGAAACAAGCCAGAAAGATGCTTGAGCACGACTTCCAAAGAGATCGAAGCTATGAAAAGCAATATCTCACGGAAAGATTGAACTCAAGCAGGGGCACTGTTCATACCCTGGGTCAAGCTGTCCGACCCGGGATGTTTAGCGACAAGCCGACCGACCTCTTCAGGTCAGACTATCTGACCTCTTCTCAAAGAGCTCGGCCAATGCCCGACCTCTTCACAAAGAGCTCGGCCAAATCGCCGTAAGAGGCCCAAGGAGGCCCAAACGAAGGGACACAGCCCAATCTAAAGGCAGTCAAAGTCTAGAAAGATAAAGGCGGTTCCCCAGAAGATAAGATGACCTCACTCAAAGATAAGATAAGATAAGATAAGATAACTAACTTATCTTATCTAAGAAGGTCACTCTACACCTCTATAAATACACTGGAGCACCCAGGTATAACTCATACTCTGATTCTACAATAAACATGCTTAATACCCATGCTAAATTAAGCATCGGAGTCTTTTGTAGGTACCCCCCACCCTCCGGTGACCAAGGATCAGAAGTGCAGCCAGTCCAACAAGTCAGACACAACAGCTCCGGCCGCCACCAGCCAGCCGGACACATCATCTTCGACCAGTATAGAAGATCTCATCCAAGATCGACCTCCAATTTCAGGTAACCCTCGGAACAAAAACCATACTCCAAAATAAATTCTTCAAGCAAGTTCAACAAGAAAAATTTTTTTTTCGAATTGGTAGGGTGCCCTAAAAACAATTTTTCTTGGAAAAGAAATCATCACCCTAACCAAGTAGTCCTAACATAAAAAGAAGTGGTAAAATATGTACAAATTCTAACTAACATGCAACCTATCATGCAATGCAACAACTAACTAACAAAGACAAAAATTAAAAATTGGTGTTGAAAGAAAGAGATTGTTACCCATGGAGGTCGGTCGGACGACCTCCCCACACTTAGAAATTTGCACCGTCCTCGGTGCATACAAAGGAGAGCAAGGTGGATGGGTTGCTACAATTGATGAGTTTCTTCAAAGGGTTGTGCAGGTGAACTTGTTTGTTTGCCCCATTTGAAGCTTTTCCATTCCTTTCCTTCTTGGTGGCCAACCTCAAAGGAGAGAAAAAGAAAGAAAATTAAGCCTACAACAAAGATATCAAAGCAAATAGAACATAGGCGAGGGCTAATGCCAAATAAGAGTAAGGTTCTCACTACATGTTAGCTACGCATGTAAGTGAGAAAACAATATAGGTAAAGGGCATATCAATTAATACTTGATGCAAGAGTAAAGTCAAATCATAGGCAAATGACATGAAGAGCATGTTGCATCAAGCTTAATCAACAATTGACACAAACAAGATTAGTGATAAGCATAAGACCATTTGGTCCCATCCTAACTCAATGATGATGAGGTACAAAAACAAGGGATCATGAGTCAGGACGGACTAAAGCACTAATCTTGTGTGTAGAGCAAATATTACAATTAATGCCAAACAAGTCACAAAGCACCAAGAGTAACCAAGAAATTCTCAACAATTGAATATAAGAATCCAGCACCAATATTAAAATAAGAAACTTAGAAAATAAAAGGAAAAACAAGTTACAAAAATAAAATTAAAATGCAATGAATGAAAACAATGAAATGAATAAAAGAAAATGGAAGAAAAGAAAAAAAATTTAATTTTAATTTTTTTTATTTTTTTTATTTTTTTTAATTTTTTTATTATTATTATTATTTATATTTTTAAAAGAAAGAAAAAAAGTTTTCCAAGAGAGGAAGGAGAAAGAAAAAAAATAGAAAGAAAGAAGAAGGAAAGAAGAAAGAAGGAGAAAGGAGAAAGACAGGGTGCAAATCCGTGTATATGCGCCATGCGTGCTTAGGCACGGACGCAGCAGTTACAATCCGCGTGCGCACGCCATGTGTGCTTAGGCGCGGATGCAGTAAAAACAATCCGCGCGCACGCGCCATGCGTGCTTGGGTGCGGATGCGACAGGGACAATCGGCGCGCGCGCGCCATGCGTGCTTACGCGCGGATCGCCTGGCACAAAGTAGGCATAAAGTGGGCACAACTCTTGGGTTTTAGTACTAGGAGTTGTGAAACCACAGCGGCACGTGCGCGCACTGCGCGCTTGGGCGCCGATGCCCGATTTTTTTTTTTTTTTGAAAAACAGGGCATTCTCCTAATCTATAAGCATTCTAAAACATTCAAAAATCAAATTTAACAACAAATCTTTTTGGTTTTTGAAAAATTTTCAAACATACTAAAAACAAAACTTATTCTATAAGCAAAATGCAATTCAACAATAACTAGACAAATCAAAACATGAATGCAACAAACAACCTATCAATAAAAGCAAAATGCATAAGAGTATAGAAAATAAGAAGAACTACCTATAATGGTAACTCAATCACTTATTAACCAAATCTAAAAGAGAGTGAAAAGAATTTACCATGGTGGGGTGTCTCCCACCTAGCACTTTTATTTATTGTCCTTAAGTTGGACTTATGGGGAGCTCCTCATCAAGGTGGATTGTGCTTGTAACCATCTTGGAACATCCACCAATGCTTGAATCTCCAATAAGCTCCATTCTTCAATGTTAATATCTTCAAGCTTTGATGGCGTTCTTCACAAACCATGAGCTCCCAAAGTTGATTTTCCTTGTGCGATCCGGGATCCCACACTTTGTTTTGACACCCATCTTCAAATTGATCATCATGATTCCAATTGGGTGGTTTAGCCTTGGAGTTCTCAAAGAAGCCTCCAAACAACTTCCTAGACCCATGTAATTTAGCTCCACACCAAACCTTACAATCAAACTTTGAGCATGCAACCATAATGAACCTAGAATGATGCTTCCAACTACTACACAACTCTCTCCTACTCTTAACTCCACAAAGAGCTCTAAGTTGACCATCATTTTCAATCAAACCATATTCAAGTGGGAAAGTGAAGCTTAGGGATAAGAATTTTACCCACTTGAATGTTGTGTAGGATGGTGACTTAGGAAGGGGTGGTTCCAATGATCTTGCAAGCTACACTCCCTTGTGCTCTTCTTTGACTATCTCCACCTCTTTACAACTTTCCTCAACTTCAACCTCTTCTTCTTGGTGGCTTGCTTCCACTTCAATTTCTTCTTCATTGCTCACCAAAGGCATGAGAGGTTGTGCATCTTCTTCTTTGATCTCCATGTCAAACCCAATTGGAGAGGATTCAATTGTACATAAGAATTCTTTAATGATTGAATCTATCTCTTGATCAACCTCTTCAAAGGCTTCAACCACTTCTTTCGGCTCAATTATCTTAACTTCCTCCTCTTGTTGCACTCCTTGCTTCAACTCCTCTTCTTCACCTTGAAGTTCTAAACTCACTCCCTCACTAGGCTCCTTAATTGCTTCTCCACATTCGTCAATGGGAGTGCCTTGGTTTCTTAGGCTTAGTCGAGAGGAGATCATATTGCTAACGCCTTACGCTAGGATAGCTATCTTGGCTTCTAGCTCCTTAAACTCTTTTTGGTTCTCTTCTTGCCTTTGAATATAAGAACTAACACATTCTTGAAGAGAATCATCCATTGGAGGTGGTGTGGAAAAAGAAGGTTCATTTTTTGGGAGGAAAGTTTCATAATTGGAAGGTGGTTCATCTTGGTAAGGGTATGGAGATGATGTATATTGAGGTGGTTCTTGGGAGTAATTATGTTGGAATGATGGTGGTTCCATGTATGGTCCATATGGCTCATAAGGTGGTTGGTATGATGGATAAGGGTTGGGGTCATAATGAGGTGTTTGGTGGTATGGGGCTTGTGAGTAAGGTGGTTCAAAATCATGTTGAGGGGGTGGTTCATAGGCATGTGGTGGTGGTTGTTGATAATAACAATAAGGGTCACCACATTCATTAGATTGATATGCATTAGGATGAGAATTATACCCATAAGAATCCGGAGGTTGTTGTTGCCAAGAAGGGTGATCAATCCTTTGAGGCTCCTCCCATCTTTGATTGTTCCATCCTTGATGCACATCCTCATTGTAGTTCCCATTACCTACAACATAATTTGAGCCAAACTCATAGCCAAAGTGTTGAGAATTCATAATAGCAAATAAAAATAAAAGCTACAAAAACTAACAAATAAGCAAAAAAGCAAACATATTCACAATATTCACAATAGCCAATAATATAACATCATTGTAACTCCCCGGCAACGGCGCCATTAATTTGACATAAGAATTGTTGTGGGTAAGGAATTCCACAAAATATTTACGTTGCAAGTATAGCTCCAAACCAACAAACAACTCTCGCATCAAATAAAATTTTGGTTGTCACAAAGAACAAACCCCAAATAAGAAATAACCGGAGTATTTTGGACTCCGGGTCGTCTCACAAGGAATTGTAATGAAGTGTTTAATTATTGGCTATGAAGGGGTAAAGGGGGATTTGATTGGTGAGAGGGCAAGAAAATATAAATGACAAGAAAAGTAAAGAAAGCAATTAAAGGAAGCAATTAAGGAAGAGAGACATTCATGGCAAGTGTTGAGATCATAGGTTTTCTATCCTAGTCATGCAATGATTAATTCATCTTATTTAGTCAACTCCAACATATGGGGAGAAAGTCAAACAAGACTAATTAATCATGCCACAAATATAAACAAGAATTTATCTTATTACGTCATCTCCAACATTGGAAGAAGGTATCATATTATCTTTGATGAGAGAAAGTCTAATAAGACTAGCTAATCTCAATCCAAAAGTCCTAATCAACTTACTAATTAAATTAGCAAAAGATTAGCGTCAATGAAAACAATATTAGCTAACAACTCTAGATCACCAACATAAGTTGGGTTTTCATGACTCAAGATCACCTAATTACTCTTTCCAAGCCAAGAATGCTCAAAATCTACTCTAAGGCCTAACCAAGCATTTTGTCAAACACTTGGTGGGTACAAATGGAAAGCATGGTAAAAGTGCAAGAATAATAAATCTATCAACTACCAATTGCAAGAAAAATAAGATCATAACTCAAATCATCAATAAAAGAAACATCAAATATAAATTTCGTTAAAAGAAAATCAAATTCAACATGAACATCCATGAACATAAAAGAGCATAAAAGGTAAAATTAGCATGAGAACTAAGAAGAATAGAGTAATAGGAGCAAGAAATTGTAGAAGAAACAAGATGAAAGCAAGGAATTAAACATGGATCTATGAGAGATTAACCTAATCCTAACCTAATTCTAGAGAGAATAGGGAGCTTCTCTCTCTAGAAACTAACCTACATGATGCTATACTACCAAACAATTGCTCCCCCCCTTGCCCAAGCTTGAATTCTGCATGAAATAGTATTAGAAATGAGTTGGGTTGGGCCCAAAGTGCTTCAGAAATTGTTGGAGGCGATTTCACTTTAGTGGACCACGTGCTCAATCGGTGCTCACGTTTAGATGGCGCGAGCGCGCCCCTTAACGCGAAGTAACAGATGACAAATTTTATATCATTTCGAAGCCCCGGATGTTAGCTTTCTAACGCAACTGGAACTGCCTCATCTGGACCTCTGTAGCTCAAGTTATGGTCGATTGAGTGCCAGGAGGTCAGGCTTGACAACTTTACGGTTCCTTCATTTCTTCATGAGTTCTCCCACTTTGCATGCTTTTCTCCTCACTTCTTCCATCCAATACTTGCCTTATGAACCTGAAATCACTCAACAAACATATCAAGGCATCAAATGGAATTAAAGTGGATTAAATTTAGCTATTTTAAGGCCTAAAAAGCATGTTTTCACATTTAAGCACAAATCAAGGGAGAATTGCAAAACCATGCTATTTCATTGAATAAATGTTAGAAAAGGTGATAAAATCCCCCAAAATAAGCACAAGATAAACCACAAAATCGGGGTTTATCAACTGCCCATTGTAAGATTCTTCCTGCTAGATCTGTTTTCTGCAAAATGCCTTTTATTGGCTGGTCAGTCCGAACCCTGATAATGTGGGCTTCGAAATATAGGCGAAGTCGCCGAGATGTTAGTATGAGAGCATAGGCAAATCTTTCTATTTTTTGGTAGTTCAGTTTGGATCCTTGTAGTGCCTTGCTGATGAAGTATACAGGTTATTGCCCGCTGTCGTCTTCTCGGACCAGTGCTGAGGCTACTGTCCGACTTCCTACTGCGAGGTACAGTATAAGTGATTCTCCTTCCCGTGGCCGAGTTAGGGTAGGTGGTTGTCCCAGGAACCTTTTGAATTCTTGGAAGGCCTGCTTGCACTCCGTTGTCCATTCGAACTTCTTTCCCTTCCTTAGAGTGGCATAGAAGGGGAGGGATCTTATTGCTGATCCAGCTAAAAATCTGGACAAGGCTGCCAATCTTCCATTGAGTTGTTGTACCTCTTTGACGCAAGACAGGCTCTTCATGTCGAGTATGGCCCGGCATTTATCCAAATTTGCCTCGATTCCTCTTTGTGTGAGCATAAAACCCAAGAATTTGCCGGCTTCTACTACGAAGGTGCATTTTGCGGGGTTGAGTCGCATGTCATGCCTTCTTATAGTGTTAAATACTTGGGTGAGGTTGGATAGTAACGTTTCTTCACTTTGTATCTTTATTAACATGTTGTCCACATAGACTTCCATGATTTTTCCGATGTGGTCTGCAAAAACCTTATTCATTAATCTCTGATAAGTAGCTCCCGCGTTTTTGAGTCCAAAAGGCATGACGATGTAGCAGTAGTTTACTTTTAGGGTTAAGAATGAAGTTTTTTCTTGGTCGGGTGGGTACATCGGAATTTGATTGTATCCTGAGTAGGCGTCCATAAACGAGAGGTATTTATATCCGGAGGAGGAATCCACCAGAGCGTCGATACTTGGGAGTGGATATGGGTCCTTTGGGCAGGCTTTGTTGAGATCAGTGTAGTCGGTGCACATCCGCCACTTCCCATTTGATTTTTTCACCAAGACGACATTAGCTAGCCATAGTGGGTACTTGACTTCTCTTATGAATCCTGCCTCCAGTAGAGCCTGTACCTGCTCTTCCATATCTTGGGATCGTTCTGGTCCGAGCTTTCTACGCCTCTGCTGTACTGGCCGAGATCCTGGGTAAACTGCCAGCTTGTGGCACATTAGCTTAGGGTCTATGCCCGGCATGTTTGCGGCCTTCCATGAAAAGAGGTCGACATTATCTCGTAAGAACTATATGAGTGACTCTTTTATGTCTCCTTTTAGGATTGTGCCAATATTGGTCGTTTTGTCTGGGACATATCCGATCTGGACTTTTTCTACTTCACCTTCGGGTTGTGGACGGAGTTCTTCCCGCCTTTGAACACTACCGAGTTCGATGGTATGGAATTCTTCTCCTCTGCCTATGAGGTTTAGACTTTCGTTATAACAGCGGCGCGCCGTCTTCTGGTCTGCTTTTATTGTAGCTATTTCTTCTGTGGTTGGGAACTTCATGCACAGATGTGGAGTCGAGACTACTGCGCCGAGTTGATTTAACGTTGTTCGACTTATTAGGGCATTGTAAGATGAACTCACGTCGACCACGATGTAGTCTATATTGAGTGTCCTTGACCGGTTTCCTTTTCCAAAGGTCGTGTGTAGTGAGATGTACCCCAGGGGTTGAATTGGAGTGTCTCCCAATCCGAACAGGCTGTTTGGATATGCTCTGAGTTCTTTTTCTTCCAGGCCGAGCTTGTCGAAGGCGGTTTTGAACAAGATATTGGCCGAGCTTCCTTGGTCTACCAGAGTGCGGTGGAGATTTGCATTGGCTAATATGATAGTGATAACCATGGGATCGTCATGTCCCGCGATGATGCCGGCTGCGTCCTCTTTAGTAAAAGTGATTGTGGGGATATCGGGTGCTTCCTCTTTTCCCTCTACGTAATATACATCTTTAAGATGTCTTTTGCAAGATGATTTGGAGATTCCTCCTCCCGCAAATCTTCCATGTATCATGTGGACATGTCTCTCTGGTGTACGAGGTAGTCGTTCAGCCCGTCCGACATCTTCATCCCTTCTTCTTTTCTCGGATCGTCTGCTCGGCTGGCTAAGTACCGATCTAACTTTCCTTCTCTTACTAGTTTTTCTATGATATTTTTTAGGTCGAAACATTCGTTGGTGGAATGTCCATAGATTCAATGATATTCACAATATTCAGCCAGATTTCCTCCTCCTTTTTTACTTTTGAGTGGTTGAGCTGGGGGTATCTTTTTAGTATGACATACTTCTCGGTAGACATCTACAAGAGATACCCGAAGAGGGGTATAATTATAGTATTTTTTGATCTTTTCCCCATGTTGATCCTCTTTTTTCTTGGATTCTTTGTCCTTATCTCGAGAGGAGTAGGAGAATCCGGATTTTGAGGTCTCTCGTAGTCGAGAGTTTTCCTCCATGTTGATGTACTTCTCTGCTCGTTCTTGCACTTTGTTTAAATATGTGGGATATTTTTTTAATATAGAGTGGCTAAAAGGTCCCTCTCGTAAGCCATTAATGAGACCCATAATGGCGGCTTCTGTTGGTAGACTTTGTATGTCCAGACATGCTTTGTTGAATCTTTCCATGTAGCTGCGTAGACTTTCCCGATCTCCTTGCTTGATTCCTAGTAGACTTGGGACGTGTTTAGTTTTGTCTTTTTGGATGGAGAATCTGGCCAGAAACTTCTGGGCTAAATCGTCGAAGCTTGAGATGGACCTAGGGGGTAGATTGTTGAACCATTTAATGGTCGTCTTTGTTAAGGTAGTTAGGAAGACTTTGCAGCAGACTGCATCTGAGGCGTCAGTGAGGTACATTCTACTTCTAAAATTACTGAGATGATGGCTGGGGTCTATTGTGCCATCGTATAAAGTCATGTCGGGAAGTTTGAAGTCTTTTGGGATTTTGGTCCTCATGATCTCCTTGGTGAATGGGTCTTGATCCTTACGAGAGCTATCTTCGTGACCGGATCGAGTAGTTTTGGCCTTGAGATCTGCTTCGAGTTTTAAGAGCTTGTCATCTAACTCGCGGCGTCGCCTAGCTTCCCTTTGTAGGCTTCTCTCCGTCTCGCGTTGGTACTCGACCTCTTTTTCAAGTTGTTTTAGTCGATCCTCAAGTGCCTCCATAGCTCCCATGTTCGGCGAATCCTTGTCTTTGTTAGGTTGAGGAGTATCTTTTAGTGTAGTGTCCGCATTTTTATGCGGCGTCCTATCTTCTATATCAGAGTCGTGGTCGTTGTCAAGGTTATCTGCCATGATAATGGGATGACTTCCAGGTTCCCCGACAATGGCGCCAATGTTCTGAGGGTTACCTGAAACTGTTGGTCGATCTCGGATGAGATCTTCTGTTCTGGTTGGAGATGACGTGTCCGGCTGGTGGGTGGCGGCCGAGTTGTCGTGTCCGACTTGTTGGACTGGCTGCGCTGCTGATCCTTTGTCATCGGAGGGTGGTGGTACCTGCAAGGGACTCCGATGCTTAAGTTAGCAAGGGTATTAAGCAGGTTTTTAGTAGAATCAGAGTATGAGTTATACCTGGGTGCTCCAGTGTATTTACAATGATGAGGAGTGACCCTTCTAGAGATAAAGTAGTTATCTTATCTTATCTTATCTTTGGGTGAGATCATCTTATCTTCAAAGGAAACGCTCTTATCTCTATAGGCTTAGGCTGCCTTTGGATTTGGGTCATGTTCCTCTGTTCGGGCCCTTATTGGGCTTTTTTGGTGGTTTGGCCGAGCTCTTTAAGAAGAGGTCGGATGGTTTGACCTAAAGAGGTCGGTCGTCTTGTCGCTAAACAGCCCGGGTCAGACAGCTCGACCCAGGGTATGAACAGGCATATCGGACAACTCCACACATCACCACAAGGGAATCACCTTTCTGACTGGCTTGCGGAATAGAGGCAATGATCCCAGTGGAGGTCGAAGAAGGATCCCCCAGAACGATCCACTACAGTGAAGAGGCCAACTCCCAACTTCAAAGGGAAGAGCTCGACCTACTTCCAGAAATCTGAGAAAGAGCTCGGATCAGGGAGGAAGCGTTAAAACATCGAATGGCCTCAAGATACAATCGGAAGGTAGTACAATGAAGTTTTGCCAACAACAACCTCATCCTAATCTGAAATGATATCGGAACAAGTCAACCAGGAGAGGGGAAGCTAGCAGCTAACTGGAAAGAGCCCTACCGAGTTACAGAGGTACTGGAAAAAGGCTACTACAGGCTGTCAGAACTCGAGGGGCGAGAGCTACCAAGGTCATGGCACGCCTGCAACCTAAGAAGGTATTATAGTTAGGAGGTAATAAAGATTTTAGGTCAAGGTGCACTCTTTTTCCTAAAAAGGTTTTTTAACGAGGTACCAAGACAAGATCTGTAAAATTGCCTGACTTAGAGGGGTAAACACCCACATGTATATATTTTATTTGCCTATATGTCTACTTTCTATTGGAATAAAACTTTTCAGATTCTCTACAAAGTTTCTCTACCAAGACGCATTAATCTGAACGCAAAAATCCATCGCCCAATTATAAAGCTACAGGTCGGCAAGGTGAAAACCAAATTCACCGCCCGACCATGATGAAAATCGAATTCATTGTCCAAATTTCTACAAAGGTCGGCAAGGTAAAAACCAAATTCACCGCCCGACTTCGACAAAGTCGGCCAAGTGAGAATCAAACTCACCGCCCGACTTCGATAAAATCGGCAAGATGAAAAAGCGATAAAAGCGACAAAAGTTATAAAAATTAATCCATAGAAAGAGGCCTGACGAGGTCTGAGTAAAAATGGATTGCTAAAAATAACTTAGGATGGACCGACATGAAGAAGTCGGACCAATCGACATGAAAGCGACGAAAGTTATAAAAAGTAATCCATAGAAAGAGGCCTGACGAGGTCTGAGTAAAAATGGATTGCTAAAAATAACTTAAAATGGACCGACATGAAGAAGTCAGACCAATCAGCACGAAAGCTACAAAAGTTATAAAAAGTAATCCATAGAAAGAGGCCTGACGAGATCTGAGTAAAAATGGATTACTAGAAATAACTTAGAAAGGACCGACTAAGAAGAAGTCGGACCAGACCAATCAAAGCGACAAAGTTATAAAAAGTAATCCATAGAAAGAGGCCTGGCCAGCCCTGATTAAAAATGGATTACTAAAAATAACTCGTGAAGGAACGACAAGAGAAGTCGACCAACAAAAGGCATGCACTAGAAGGGACACAGCTCGACCTAAAAAGCCACGACCTCACAAAAAGCTATCAAAATCGTTCAGACAAAAAAGGTTCCATAAGAACATTAGCAAAGTCATCAAACAAAGCTAGCCTCAAAGGTCACCCTGACTAAAGCAGGAAATGAACAAACACAAAGGCAAGCAAAAGAGATCGAATAGCAAAGTCCAGACACTCTAAAAGATTCCTGAAAACATCAAAGTTTGCAAAAAAAAAAAACATACAAAGAGAGACTAATCTACTACAATAAAAACTCAGGAGGCCACCTCAGGAGTTCAAAAGCATTTGTTTTTTCCTAAATAAAGTTGCTAAGAAAAGCAACTGAAATGTCAAGGCCACACCAGGGCTTAATTACAGAAACCAGAGTTTAAAAGCCCACAGGCTGGGCTATACAAAAATACATCAAAGAAAAGTCATCAAGGGTTCAAACTTTCCCCAACAGTGGCACCCTGGGTCGTTGAGGGAGGAATGATATTCACAGGAATCGCATCTACCGTCCCATCCTCTCGAGTTAAGATTTAGACGTCAGGGTCGGACTCAGGGTGGCTGACTTCAGCAGCAGGAGTTGAAGAAGTCGCGGCAATAGAAGTTTTGATCGGTGGCTCTGGGGGAGGACCTTCCTCTTCATCTTCATCCAGTGCAGGGACAATCTTACCATTTTCAACAACTTTATCCAAACTAAAAAGACTCAGGTCGAGCTCGGGAGCAAGAACTCGGACATGAGCTTTTAGGTTCTCATATGCGTCAGTCACACTGCCCACAAGGTGGCCCTGAAGCTCAGCATAGTCAGCTTGAGCAGACTCTAGCCTCTCCCTGGTCTCCAGTAACTCACCATAAGTTTGAGTATAACTCTCTTTCGACTTCTTGGCCATCTCCTCGGCCAGATTCGCAGCAGCTTCCGCAGCAACAGCCCTGGACTTTTCCTTCTCAACATCCAGTTCTAGCTTGGCTACTTTGGCGTCCAGCTCATCCTTCAACCCCTTGATCCTATCGAACTCAGACTTGGCTTCCAGCATAAAATCCTTCGTCACATGAACGGGAAAGTCTTGGATTGAGCGAAACAAAGCTACACCCATGTGCGCCATCCGAACACTACTACTAGTGATGAAATCCAGGTGGTGCAGGATGGACACGTCGTCCATAGAAAGTCGGCCATAAGGGGCAATCTGGTTATCAACAAACCCCACAGTATCAAAGTCAGGGGCATCTAGATTATAGGGTTCGACAGTCTTCTGCTTCTTGGGTGGAGGACCGACAGCAGAAGGAGAGGCAGCACCAGAGGTTGACTGGGGAGGATTAGAAGAAGCCAGGCGAACATGGGGGTCGGTATGACTCTCCTCGGTCTAGAGATGTCTGAGGTCGACCTCGTCAGAGTAACTCTCGCAGATCCCTCCCCAGCACCTTTGGCCGAGATGTTCTGAGCCGCGGTCGCCTTCCTCACCCTCTTAAAAGCCTTCATGGAATCAGTGGTCTTTACCATCTCTTAAAAAATAAAGCAGCAAAACCAAAGTTGCAAATAAAAAAGAGGTGGATTAATAAAATAAACAGATAAAATAAAGGAGAAAGGCAAGACTAAAAAAGAAATCGGCAGCTACCCAAATCAGCTCGAAGAAGGGAGGGATCCCCCAACAACCTCTTCGTGTCAAGATGGGGAGGCTCCCTCCAATTCTCCTCTAGTACATGTACAAAAGCCTGCTCGACTTTATCCAACATTTTCCAAGTATACCTAGACACTACTACATTCTTTTGCCAGCATAAGGGGAAGGCAGGTTCATTATTCTGATCCAAGAAGAAAGGCCGAGCTCCTTCAACAGCTCAGACCTTGAAATAGAAGTTCTTAAAATCCCTAAAAGATTCGTCGTACATAGAAAATCATTCTTTCCCTGGGCAGCTCGGAAAGAAATCCAGGAAGCCTTCTTCTTGGCTGCCTCAGGCTTCGTCAAAATAAAAAGGTAAAGAAAGAGAGTTTGAGAAGGTCGGACATCCAATTCTTGGCACAACAGTTGGAAGATTTTTATGAAGCCCCACGAGTTCGTGTGAAGTTGAGAAGGAGCTACGTTGTAGGACCACAACAGGTCGGTCTCAAAGGAAGTAAAAGGAATGGTGATGTTCATTTGGCTAAAAAAGTAATCATACGCATAAAAGAAGGGACGTTCCCCCCGAGTCAGAGAAGGAAAACAAACTCTCTCCTCAGGGTCAGGCACTACCAACTCATAGTTATTCTCCTACTCTCTACTACTACAAATCCTATTATGCCTCCTAAGCCGCACACAGTACTCAGAATCGACCACGAAAACACACATCAAAACAAGGGAGTCCAGCCAGTCAGACATGCCATCCGGGACCTTGGTAGACATCTCAACAATATTTTTGCGAGAAGACATGGGTCAACTAGTCCTACAGTGAGAAAAAGAAAAAAAGGGTTACTAATCAAACAGCTCGGACAAAATAGGAGACATCTCGGACAAGTATGGAGATAACTCAGATAAATACCATGCGAATGATAAAAGACTTAGAAACAGCAGTAAAAGGAAATCTCAGGACTCACACCAAGGTCCAGGGGCATCCTTTGGAGGCAATAACAAAGCAAGGATCCAGAAAAAAGAAAAATCTCGCAACATTAAGTCCTAAAAACACAAGGAAGATCAAAAGCCTTCTCTGACAAATGACGATCAATGCAAAGCAGCAAACCATCAACATCAAGCATAGAGAAATCATAAAAAAGATGCAACCTTTTTCATATTCACAGCCCATTACTCCAAGATACAAACAGAAGAAGATCTACGCATAAAGAAATCAAGTAAAAAGGGTAGAAACAAGCAACAAATCAAAGAAACCCTCGAGGCGTGCATTACAGGCACAATGACGTAGACAAGGTTCAAACTTTCCAACATGAATACAAGCAAGATCAAAACTTTTCAAAATCAAAACAATGCAAACACAAAAAGAACGGCGTGGAAAGTAAAAAAGAGAGAAGAAGAAAACCAACCTGCAAAGAAGAAGGAGACGATAACTGATCAAGAGATTGAAGCAAACAACCGAAACGACACCAGCAAAATACCTTTCGAGTAAAAGAAAGCACGAAGATACAAAAGCAAAATGGTAAGCAGAAGAGAAAGAGTTACAGCGAGCAAGAGAGGAGAAACTGAAAGAAGCTTTGAAATTCAAAAATGAGATACAAAGAGGGAAACAAAGGAAACGGCAAAGAGTTAATAAGTTTTACTGTCGCACGTTTCCAAGGAAACGCAAAACGCGCGTCGCAATTAAAAAGAGTGAGAAAAACGCTCTGCATTCAAATCATTAAAAGGAGTTCTACCATAAAGACCGACAAAAATACTTGAGCTCAACTTCTCCAAAAGAGATCGAAGTCTAAAAAAAAGACTCGACCTCGAAAGGAAGATCGCGCTCAAGCAGGGGCACTGTTTATATCTTGGGTCGAGCTGTACGACCCGGGATGATTAAAGACAAGTCGACCAACCTCTTCAGGTCTGGAATTCCCGACCTCTTCTCAAAGAGCTCGACCAAATCACTACAGGGAGCCCAAGCAGGCCCAAACGAAGGAACACAGCCCAATCTAAAGGCAGCCAAAGCCTAGAAAGATAAAGGCGGTTCCCCTTAAAGATAAGATGACTTCACTCAAAGATAAGATAAGATAAGATAACTATCTTATCTCCAGAAAGGTCACTCCACACTACTATCAATACACTGGAGCACCCAGGTATAACTCATACTCTGATTCTACTAAAATTCTGCTTAAAGCTCATGCTAACTTAAGCATCGGAGTCTCTTGCAGGTACCACCACCCTCCAGTGACGAAGGATTAGCAGCACTGCCAAGTCCAACAAGTCGGACACACCAGCTCCGGCCACCACAGCAGACCTCATCTGAGATCGACCTTCAGTTTCAGGTAACCCTCGGAACAGTTAGATTTTAGGATGTTTTATTTAATTTTAGTGCAAAAATCCTCTTTGGATGTTACTTTGAGTTGTTTTTGTATTTTTATTATTTTAGGTCAAATTCAGAGTAGTTTGGCGAAGTTTAGAGCTAAAAAGAAGAATGCTGGTAGCACCCTCCCTGGGCGCTAAACGACTGGCATTTAGCACTGTTCCGAAGGTTACCTGAAACTGTAGGTCGATCTCAAACGAGATCTTCTGTACTGGTCAGAGTTGACGTGTCTGGCTGGCGGGTGACGGCCGGAGCTGGTGTGTCCGACTTGTTGGACTGATGGCGCTGCTGATCCTCTGTCACCAAAGGGTGGGGGTACCTGCAAGGGACTCCGATGCTTAAGTTAGCAAGGGTATTAAGCAGGTTTTTAGTAGAATCAGAGTATGAGTTATACCTGGTGCTCCAGTGTATTTATAATAGTGTGAGATGACCTTCTTAGATAGATAAGTTAGTTATCTTATCTTATCTTATCTTTTGGCGAGGTCTGCTTATCTTTACTGGAACCGCCCTTATCTCTATAGGCTTGGGCTGCCTTTGGATCTGGGTCATATTCCTTGAGTTGGGCCCTTTTTTGGGCTTTCCTGTCGATTTGGCCGAGCTCTTTTAGGAAGAGGTCGGATAGTCTGACCTGAAGAGGTCGGTCGCTTTGTCGGCAATCATCCCGGGTCGGATAGCTCGACCCAGGGTATGAACAGTGCCCCTGCTTGAGCTCGGTCTTCTTTTTTGAGGTCGAGTCCTTGACTTCGGTCCTTCTCTAGTGAAGCCAAACTTCAAGCATTTAGTCAATTCCTTTCTTTGTAGAACCTTTTTGAATGTGGAATGTTTTCCTCTAAAAGCGCGCGCTTTTATATCAGTGCTTTATTCTTGGAAAGATGCGAGGGTTTAATACCTTCATTAATTGGTATTGATTTCCCCGTTTCCCTTGGCTTTATTTTGAATTTTGCAATTTAGAAATGGTTTCTCTTCTTCGTAACCTCCCTTACTTTTCTTTCTTTCTGTTTTTCGCCTAGAGTTCATAGTTTCTCCTTGCGACGCCTGCTTGCTACTGCTTTTTGTGAAAGAGGGGTGTTTCTGGATTTCACCTTCCGTTCCTTACTTTTGGCGAGTTTTTTCGTTCGAGGGGTGGCTCTTTCGCCTGCCGCTTCTGCTCTTCAGCTTTCTTTTGAGGTTTTCTCCTATTTTTTCAGGTTTGATTTTTCTTCCTTTTTCTTTTCCGTGTCACTTTTTCATGTCTGATTTTGAGAAAGTTTTGATTTTGCTTGGAGAAATTTTGGATCTTTCTGCTTTTGCTATGCTTGATTGCTGTTGTAATGTGTGTTCTCGGAGTTTCTTCACCTTTTTGCATGAACCTTTTCGCCTTTCCTGTTGTTTGATACTTTTTAGGGCTTTTGCATGTTATCACCGTTTCTGTTTGTGCTTTTGATGATGCTTTTGTTTGATTCTAAAAAAAGGGGGTTGTTCCTTTGACGATTTCCGCTTGGCATGTTTGATGTTGGCGATGCTTTTTGCTGATAGACTGTAAAAAGATAGTGGCTTTGATGACTTTTTTGTGTTTTGACTTTCTTTTTCGAAATGTTTGTTATTTGAAATCTTCTTTTCTTGTTTGAGAGATGCCGGGACGTAAGCTGTAGATTTTTCCTAAAACCTTGCTTTGTTACTGCCTCCAAAGGATGCTCCAGGACTTTGGTTTGAGTCTTGGGGTTTTTCTTTTCTGTTTGTTCTTCTGTATCATGTTAGTCGAGTTGTTTTGCCCCTCGTTCGAGATATTTTTTAGTAATCCAATCTTCTTTTCTTATTGTAGGATTAGTTGGCCTCATGTCTTCTCGCAATAACATTGTAGAGATGTCTTCTAAAGTTCCCGAGGGGATGTCTGATTAGCTGGACTCCCTTGTCTTAATGTGTGTTTCTGTGGTGGACGCTGATTTTTGTGTAGAGCTGAGGAAACATCATAGGATTTGTGGTAGCAGTGCCCAGGAGAGGGATTTTGAGCTTGTAGCGTCCGACTCTGACGAGAGGGTTTGTTTTCCTACTTCGGTCGGGGGGAGCGTCCTTTCTTATATGCCTATGGATATTTCTTCAGCCAGTTGGACATTACTTTTCCATTTACTGCTTTCGAGACCGACTTGTTGTGGTCGTGTAACATTGCCCCATCCCAGCTTCATCTGAATTCCTGGGGTTTTATCAAGATCTTTCAGCTGCTTTGCCAAGAGTTAGGCGTAACACCTTCTCAAACCCTTTTCCTTTATCTTTTTGTTTCTGCCAAGCCTGGTGCCTCTTCCAAAAAGAAAGCTTCCTGGGTTTCTTTCAGGTCTGCCCAGGGTCATAAAGTTTTTGCCTTGTACGATGAGTCTTTTAAGGACTTTAAGAATTATTTCTTTAGAGTCCATGCTGTTGAGGGGGTCCGCCCTTTTTTTCTTGATGAGAATGATGAGCCTGCTTTCCCTCTGGAGTGGCAGAAGGATGTGAGAGTGTCTTGTTATACATGGGAGATGCTTGACGAGGTTGAGCGGGCTTTTGTTATTGTTCATGAAGATTTATGGGGGGAACCACCCCATCTTGATACAAAAAGGTTTTTGAATGAACCGTCCCTGGTTCGAACTTTTTTGGGTACTGTCTGACTTATTTCTGTACTTGTTTCTTAGTTTTGCTTCCTCTTTTTGTGATTGTAACCCATTACTGTGGTTGATTCTATTTTTTTAGAGATGTCAAAAAACAATGATTCCATGAAGGCCTTCAAAAAGGCAAGGAAGGCTGCTGCTGCTCAAAATATGTCGGCCAAGGCGACAGGTGAGGGATCTTCTCAAGTTCAGGTGAAGCCGCCCGTGCCGAGTTCTCCAGGGCCGAGGAAGGTGATTCCCACTCCTCGGGTTCGCCTGGCCGACCCTCCACAGTCTTCTGCTGCTACTTTTAGTGCTCCTCCCAACAAGAAACAAAAAACAATTGAGCCTTTCAACCTTGATGCCCCTGATTTTGACGCGGTCGAGTTCGTAGATCAGCAGATCGGTCCCTACGGTGTCCTCCCTATGGATGATGTATCACTCCTTCGTCATTTGGATTTTATAACTCGGAGTAGTAAAAATGGCACATATGGGAGCTGCCCTGTACCGAACTGCTCAAAATCTTCCTATCCATGCCACCAAAGTTTTTATGGAGGAAGCGAAACAGGAGTTTGATCGGATGACGGGCTTGAAGGAGGAGCTTGAGGTGAAGGTGGCCAAACTGGAGAAGGATCTGAAGAATGAGAAGGCAAGTTCCCTTGCTCTAGCGGCTTTTGTGCGGTTGGCCGAGGACACGGCATTGAGGCATAAAGACAGCTACGTCACATCCTATCGGGAGGGAATGCGTTTGAAGGAAGAGTTGGAGAACACCCGAGCTGATTACTCCGATCTCCAGGGTCATCTTGTTGGCAGTGTGAATGCTGCTTACGAGAACCTGAAGGAGCAGGTTCGAATTATTGCTCCCGAGGCCGACCTTACTCTTTTTAGCCTGGACAATGTTGTGAGGGATAGTAAGATTGTCCCTAATGATCAGGATGATGACGATGTCGAACCTCCCCCTGTGCCTTCTGCCAAAGTGTCAACTTCTACAGTTCCTCTGGTTGAGGTCGGTCATTCCGTTTCTGATTTGGACTGTCAGATCTTGAACCGGGATGATGGTACCGTGGATGCTGTGCCTATTCAGACTCGCCCTCCTTCTCCCCGTACTGATACTACCGAGAAAGCTCCCAATCTTAGCTGATTTTTTTTGGATGTTTGTGTAGATATCCTGACTTGTGGGCTTTTAAACTCTTTATTTTGTAGTTTGAATATTTTGCTGACTGTTGATACTCCTTCTGGTTGCTTGTTTAGCAATTTTTTATTTTGAAAAAACAACAAGTAGCTTTCAAGCTTTTGGGCCTGATCCTGAAGCTTGTTATAATATTGTATTTTATATCATGCTTGTTTGCACTTGTCTTGGCACCTTTCTGGGTTTTGAGAATGCTGGAGCCTTGCTGCTCGGCCTCTTTGGATTGCTTTGTACTTATTGCTTGTAGGTTGGATCCTTTGAGGTCGTGGATGTGTGGATCCAACTTGTATTTCGGTTTTCTCGCTCTTACTTGTATTTATTTCTAGCAATCCATAACCGATTTCTTTACGTTGGTCCTCTTTCCAGTTAATTTTGTAGTCCTCTTTTTTGGACCTTTGTCAGGTCTCTTTCAGGGACTACTTTTATAACTTGTTTGTGGGAGACCGACTTCTTTGCGTCATCCTTTTCCAAGTTATTTTTGTAATCCTCTTTCTTGGACCCTTGTCAGGTCTCTTTCAGGGATTACTTTTATAACTTGTTTGTTGGGAGGCCGACTTCTTTACGTCGTCCTTTTCCGAGTTATTTTTGTAATCCTCTTTCTTGGACCCTTGTCAGGTCTCTTTCAGGGATTACTTTTATAACTTGTTTTTTGTAGGAGACCGATTTCGTCATGGCGATCTCTTCTAAGTTATTTTGTAATCCTCTTTCTTGGACCTTTGTCAGGTCTCTTTCAGGGATTACTTTTATAACTTTGTTTTTCATAGGAGATCGACTTCATCATGTCGATCTCTTCTAAGTTATTTTGTAATCCTCTTTTTTGGACCTTTTTCAGGTCTCTTTCAGGGGTTACTTTTATAACTTGTTTTTCGTAGGAGACCGACTTCGTCATGTCAATCTCTTCTAAGTTATAGCAATTCCTCTTTTATAGGGTTGGCCAGACCTCTTTCCAGGGATTTGCTGATAACTTGGGTTGACTCGGTCCGACTTTTTTAATGTCGGCCAGTCTTTAAGTTATTATTTAGCAATCCATTAAGACCTCGTCAGGTCCTTTCTCCGGATCACTTTCGATAACTTCTTGCATTATTCTGTTTTCATCTTTGCCGATTTGTAGAAAGTGGATTAAATCCTCGTGTAGTCGACCTTTAGATGAATTTGGTTTTCATCTCTCTTGGTCTTTATCGTGATTGGGCAGTGAATTTGTTTTTCACTTTTTGCCAATCTATTGCTTTATAATCGGATGATGAATGTTTCAGATTAATGCGTCTTGAAAACTTGTAGAATCGTCTAATATATTTTATTTAAAAGAAAATGAAAATATGTACATATAGATTTTTTATCCTTTTTGAATTGGATAATTTCTAGATCTCAACATGGTGCCTCATTAAAAAACCTTTTCAGGAAAAAGAGTGCATCTCATGCTGGTATCCTTTATTTCTAACTATGGTACCTTCTTAAGTTGCAGGCGTGCCACGATCTGGGAAACTCTCGCCCGTCGAGTTCAGATAATCTGTAGTAGCCCTTCCCAAGTACTTCTATGACTCGGTAGGGTCCTTTCCAGTTTGCCGCCAGCTTTCCTTCTCCGGGTCGAGTTGTTCCGATATCATTTCGGATTAGGATGAGATCATTTTTAGCGAAACCTCTTGGCACAATTTTTTTATTATATCTCGAAGCCATTCGGCGCTTTAGCGCTTCTTCCCTGATCCGAGCTCTTTCTTGGATTTCCGGAAGTAGGTCGAGCTCTTCTCTTTGAAGTTGAGAGTTGGCTTCTTCATTGTAGTGGACTGCTCTAGGCGACCCTTCCTCGACCTCCACTGGGAGCATTGCCTCCACTCCGTACGCTAATCGAAATGGTGATTCGTTTGTGGTGGAATGTGGCATTGTTCGATATGCCCATAGGACTTGTGGAAGTTCTTTGGCCCAAGCTCCCTTTGAAACTTGCAGTCTCCGTTTCAGCCCAGCCAATATGACTTTGTTGGCCGCTTCGACTTGTCCATTGGCTTGGGGATGTTCGACGGAGGTGAACTGGTGTTTTATGTTCAAGTCGGCTACTAACTTTCTAAAGCCTGCATCTGTGAATTGGGTGCCATTGTCTGTAGTGATGGAGTATGGAACCCCAAACCTTGTGACAATGTTCCTATATAGGAATTTTCGGCTCCTTTGAGCAGTGGCGTTGGCTAGGGGTTCTGCCTTGATCCACTTTGTGAAATAGTCTACCCCGACTATGAGGAATTTAACTTGTCCCGATCCCTGGGAAAAGGGTCCGAGAAGATCGAGTCGCCATTTTGCAAATGGCCAAGGCGACTTTACGCTGGTGGGCTCTTCTGGCAGGGCGATGTGAAAGTTGGCATGTTTATGGCATGGTGGACATGTCTTTACAAATTCTGTAGCTTCTTTTTGTAGAGTTGGCCAGTAAAATTCCGCCCGGAGTACCTTTTTGGCGAGAGCTTGTGCTCCGAGATGGTTGCCACAAATGCCGCTATGTACTTTCTCTAAAACTTCCCTTGTGTTGGAGGTCGGCACACATTTTAACAATGGTATTGAAATCCCTCTTTTGTATAGGGTGTTGTTTATGATAGTGTAGTACTGTGCCTCCCGTTTTAATCTCTTTGCCTCCTTTTCATCTGTGGGGAGTGTTTCTGTTTTGAGGTAATTAATTATGGGGGTCATCCATCCTTGATCCTGACCTGTTATGGCTAGGACTTTTTCCTCTTCCAAGACGGACGGGTTCTGCAGCATTTCCTGGATGAGGCTTCTATTGTTGCCCCCTGGTTTGGTGCTGGCTAGCTTTGAGAGTGTGTCAGCTCGGACATTTTGTTTGCAGGATATGTGGTGGATCTTATATTCCTCGAGTTGTCCGAGCTGTTCCCTGGTCTTATCCAAATACTTTCTCATGGTGGGGTCTTTGGCTTGGTAGCTCCCTGTTATTTGTGAGGTGACTACTTGTGAATCGCTGAAGATGTTGAGTTTTTGAGCTCCCACCTCCTTAGCCAGCTTCAAACCAGCTAGTAACGCTTCATATTCCGCCTGGTTGTTTGATGCCGGGAACCCAAATTTGAGGGAAAGCTCCACTTGGGTTCCTTGGTTGCTTTCTATTATCACATCCGCACCGCTTCCAGTTTTATTCGAGGAACCGTCCATGTAGAGGTTCCATTCTGTGGGGGTTTCCAGGGTGTCTGTGAATTCTGCAATGAAGTCGGCTAAGTACTGTGATTTGATGGCTGTCCGAGCTTCATATTGGAGGTCGAACTCGGATAACTCGACTGCCCATTGTAAAATTCTGCCTGCTAGATTTGTTTTCTGCAATATCCCTTTTATGGGTTAGTTAGTTTGAACCTTAATGGTGTGAGCCTGGAAGTACGGGCGAAGTCGTCGAGATGTCAGTATGAGAGCATAGGCAAACTTTTCTATTTTTTGGTAGTTCAGCTCATATCCCTGTAGTGCTTTCCTAACGAAGTATACAGGTTGTTGCCCTTTGTCGTCCTCTCGAACCAATGCTAAGGCTACTGCCCGACTTCCTACCGCGAGGTATAATACGAGTGGCTCTTCCTCTCGTGGTTGAGTTAGGATAGGTGGTCGTCCCAGGAAACTTTTGAAATCCTGGAAGGCTTGCTCGCACTCCATTAACCATTCGAACTTCTTTTCTTTCCTTAAAGTAGCATAGAAGGGGAGAGATCTTATCGCTGATCCTGCTAAGAATTTGGATGAGGCTGCCAATCTCCCGTTGAGTTGTTGAACCTCTTTGACACAAGTTGGGCTCTTCATGTTGAGTATGGTTTGGCATTTATCCGGATTCGCCTCAATTTCTCTTTGTGTGAGCATAAAACCTAAGAATTTGCCTGCTTCTACTACAAAAGTGCATTTTGCAGGATTGAGTCGCATGCCATGCTTTCTTATAGTGTCGAACACCTGGGCCAAATCGGACAATAATATCTCTTCACTTTGTGTCTTTATTAACATCTCATCCACGTAGACTTCCATGATTTTTCCGATATGATCTGAAAAGACTTTATTCATTAGTCTTTGATAAGTAGCTCCCGCATTCTTGAGACCAAAAGGCATCACAATGTAGCAGTAATTTACTTTTGGTGTTAAAAACGATGTCTTTTCTTGATCTGGTGGATACATGGGGATTTAATTATATCCGGAATATGCATTCATAAACGAGAGGTATTTATATCTGGATGAGGCATCCACCAGAGCGTCGATACTTGGGAGTGGATAAGGATCTTTTGGGCAGGCTTTGTTGAGATCGGTGTAGTCGGTGCACATTCGCCACTTCCCATTTGATTTTTTCACCAAGACGACGTTAGCTAGCCATAGTGGGTACTTGACTTCTCTTATGAATCCTGCCTCCAGTAGTGCCTGTACCTGTTCTTCCACAGCTTGGGATCGTTCTAGCGCAAGTTTTCTTCGTCTCTGCTGTACCAGCCGAGATCCTGGATAGACCGCCAACTTGTGGCACATTAATTTTGGGTCTATGCCTGGCATGTCCGCCGCTTTCCATGCGAAGAGGTCGACATTATCTCGTAAGAACTCTACTAGTGATTCTTTTGCATCTTGATGAGCGGATAATTTATACGCTTTTTGACATTGTTTTTAGTATGTTTTTAGTAGGATCTAGTTACTTTTAGGGATGTTTTTAATAGATTTTGTGTTAAATTCACATTTCTGGACTTTACTATGAGTTTGTGTGTTTTTCTGTGATTTCAGGTATTTTCTGGCTGAAATTGAGGGACTTGAGCAGAAATCAGATTCAGAGGTTGAAAAAGGACTGCTGATGCTGTTGGATTCTGACCTCCCTGCACTCAAAGTGGATTTTCTGGAGCTACAGAACTTGAAATGGCGCGCTTCCAATTGCGTTGGAAAGTAGACATCCAGGGCTTTCTAGAAATATATAATAGTCCATACTTTGGCCAAGAATTGATGACGTAAACTGGCGTTCAACGCCAGCCTTCTGCCCAAATCTGGCGTCCAGCGCCAGAAAAGGATCCAAAACCAGAGTTGAACGCCCAAACTGGCACAGAAACTGGCGTTCAACTCCACAAATGGCCTCTGCACGTGCAACACTCAGGCTCAGCCCAAACACACACCAAGTGGGCCCAGGAAGTGGATTTATGCATCAATTACTTACTCATGTAAACCCTAGTAGCTAGTTTATTATAAATAGGACCCTTTACAAGTCTTTTTGACCATCTTTGGTCTCAGTTTTAATCCATTGTTCATCTTAGGAGACTATTGATCTCATTTAGGGGGCTGGCCATCTCGGCCATGCCTGGACCTTCACTCATGTATTTTCAACGGTAGAGTTTCTACACTCCATAGATTAAGGTGTAGAGCTCTGCTGTTCCTCAAAGATTAATGCAAAGTACTACTGTTTTCTATTCAATTCTTCTTATTTCTCTTCTAAGATATCCATTCGCACCCAAGAACGTGATGAAGGTGATGATTATGTGTGACGCTCATCATCCTTCTCCCTTATGAACGCGTGCCTGACAAACACTTCTGTTCTACATGAAATAAGCTAGAATGAGTATCTCTTAGATCTCCTAACCAAAATCTTCGTGGCGTAAGCTAGAATGATGGCGGCATTCAAGAGAATCCGGAAGGTCTAAACCTTGTCTGTGGTATTCTGAGTAGGATTCAATGATTGAATGACTGTGACGAGCTTCAAACTCGCGAGTGCTGGGCGTTAGTGACAGACGCAAAAGGAGGGTGAATCCTATTCCAGCATGATCGGGAACCGACAGATGAATAGCCGTGCCGTGACAGGGTGCGTGAGCATATTATTCACTGAGAGGAGGGGATGTAGCCACTGACAACGGTGATGCCCTTGCATACAGCCAGCCATGGAAAGGAGTAAGACAGATTGGATGAAGATAGCAGGAAAGCAGAGGTTCAGAGGAACAAAAAGCATCTCCATTCGCTTATCTGAAATTCCTACCAATGAATTACATAAGTATCTCTATCCCTATTTTATTATATCATATTCGAAAACACCATTATCACTTTATATCTGCCTGACTGAGATTTACAAGGTGACTATAGCTTGCTTCATACCAACAATCTCCGTGGGATTCGACCCTTACTCACGTAAGGTATTACTTGGACGACCCAGTGCACTTGCTGGTTAGTTGTATCGAAGTTGTGACAATTATGTATTGAGATCAGAGCATCAAGTTGCTCACGTTGCCGGGGATTGTTTGAGCCTGGACAACTGACGGTTCATCTTGTTGCTCAGATTAGGTAATTTTCTTTTCGTTTTCTTTTCAAAAATTTTTCAAAAATCTTTCAAAAATTTTCACATCTGTTTTCGAAAAAAATAAAAATGTTTTCAAAAATTTTATTCAAGATTTTTAAGAATGAATTCTAGCGTTTCATGAAGCATGTGAAGCCTGGCTGGCTGTAAAGCCATGTCTAAATTCATTTGGACTGAGGCTTGCAATTTGTTATCAAAGAGCAATATACTCTCGTGTTAAAGGCTAAAGCTTGGCTGGCCATTGGCCATGTCTAGTGTTTTGGACTGGAGCTTTCTTTGAAAGCTTGGCTGGCTAGTGAGCCATGTCTAATTCCTGGACTGAAGCTTTAGACTAAGAATGCAAGATTCCTGGAATTCATATTAAAAATTTTGGAATCCTTATTTTCCCTTTTCAATAAATTTTCGAAAAATAAAAATCCAAAAAAATTAGAAAATCATAAAAATCAAAAATATTTTGTGTTTCTTATTTGAGTCTTGAGTCATATCATAAGTTTGGTGTCACTTGCATATGCATCTTGCATTTTTTCGAAAATATCATGCATTCATAGTGTTCTTCATGATCTTCAAGTTATTCTTGGTAAGTCTTCTTGTATGATCTTGATGATTTTTTGTTTTGAGTCTTTTCATGTTTATCATATGCATTCTTGAATTCTTAGTGCCTAAGCATTAAAGAATTCTAAGTTTGGTGTCTTGCATGTTTTCTTTGCATTAAAAATTTTTCAAAATTGTGTCTTGATGTTCATCATGACATTCATAGTGTTCTTGGTGTTCATCTTGACATTCATAGCATTCTTGCATGCATTCATTGTTTTGATCTAAAAATTTCATGCATTGCATCCTCTTAGTGTTTTTCTCTTGCATCATAAAAATTCAAAAATCAAAAAAAATATCTTTCCCTTTTTCTCTCATCAAATTCGAAAATTTGGATTGACTTTTTCAAAAATTTTTAAAATCAAATTGTTTCTCATGAGTCAAATCAAATTTTCAATTTGAAAATCTTATCTTTTTCAAAATCTTTTTCAAAAATCAAATCTTTTTCAAAATTCTTAGTTATTTTCGAAAATTCTAAAAATATTTTTCAAAAATATTTTTTCTTATTTTATATCATAATTTTCGAAAATAACATAATCAATTAATGTTTTGATTCAAAATTTTGAAGTTTGTTACTTACTTGTTAAGAAAGATTCAAACTTTGAGTTCTAGAATCATATCTTGTGATTTCTTGTGAATCAAGTCATTAATTGTGATTTTAAAAATCAAATCTTTTTCAAAATTAGTTTCTAAAATATCTTCTTATCTTATCTTTTTCAAAAATATCTTTTCAAAATATCTTTTCTAACTTCCTAACTTCTTATCTTTTCAAATTTGTTTCAACTAACTAACTAACTTTTTGTTTGTTTTTTTTCAAAACTACCTAACTAACTCTCTCTCTCTAATTTTCGAAAATATCTTCTCTCTTTTTCAAAAAATTTCTTTTTAATTAACTAATTATTTTTATTTTTTTATTTTTGATTTCAAAAATTTTCGAAAAATTTACTAACATTTTTCAAAAACCATTTTTCAAAAATCACTAACTCTTTTTCAAAATAATTTTCAAAAATTATCCCTCCCCCCATCCTATTCTATTTATTCATTCATATCCTAACATCTCATCTCACATCTCTTCCATCCGTACAGTTGTGTTTCTTCTTTTACATCACATTCTTTGTCTCCCCCTCTTTTCTTCCACTCACAAAGGGATCCCTATACTGTGGTATAAAGGATCTCTATTATTATTATTATTATTATTTTTCTGTGCCTTCTTCTTTGTCATATGAGCAGGAGCAAGGATAAAAACATTCTTGTGGAAGCAGATCCAGAACCTGAAAGGACTCTGAAGAGAAAATTAAGAGAAGCTAAAATACAGCAATCCAAAGATAACCTTTCAGAAATTTTCGAACAGGCAGAGGAGATGGCAGCCGAAAATAATAATAATGTAAGGAAGATGCTTGGTGACTTTACTGCACCTAATTCCAATTTACATGGAAGAAGCATCTCCATTCCTGCCATTGGAGCAAACAACTTTGAGCTGAAACCTCAATTAGTTTCTCTGATGCAGCAGAACTGCAAGTTTCATGGACTTCCATCTGAAGATCCTTTTTAGTTCTTAACTGAATTCTTGCAGATATGTGATACTGTTAAGACTAATGGAGTAGATCCTGAAGTCTACAGGCTCATGCTTTTCCCTTTTGCTGTAAGAGACAGAGCTAGATTATGGTTGGATTCTCAACCTAAAGACAGCCTGAACTCTTGGGATAAGCTGGTCACGGCTTTCTTAGCCAAGTACTTTCCTCCTCAAAAGCTGAGCAAGCTTAGAGCTGATGTTCAAACCTTCAGACAGAAAGAAGGTGAATCCCTCTATGAAGCTTGGGAAAGATACAAACAGTTGACCAAAAAGTGTCCTTCTGACATGCTTTCAGAATGGACCATCCTGGATATATTCTATGATGGTTTATCTGAGCTATCAAAGATGTCATTAGATACCTCTGCAGGTGGATCCATTCACCTAAAGAAAACGCCTGCAGAAGCTCAAGAACTCATTGACATGGTTGCTAATAACCAGTTCATGTACACTTCTGAAAGGAATTCTGTGAGTAATGGGACGCCTATGAAGAAGGGAGTTCTTGAAGTTGATACTCTGAATGCCATATTGGCTCAGAATAAAATATTGACTCAGCAAGTCAATATGATCTCTCAGAGTCTGCATGGAATGCAAGCTGCATCCAACAGTACTCAAGAGGCTTCTCCTGAAGAAGAAGCCTATGATCCTGAGAACCCTGCAATAGCAGAGGTAAATTACTTAGGTGAACCTTATGGAAACACCTATAACTCAACATGGAAAAATCATCCAAATTTCTCATGGAAGGATCAAAAGCCTCAACAAGGCTTTAATAATGGTGGAAGAAACAGGTTTAGCAATAGCAAGCCTTTTCCATCATCAACTCAGCAACAGACAGAGAACTCTGAACAAAATGCTTCTAATTTAGCAAATCTAATCTCTGATCTATCTAAGGCCACTGTAAGTTTCATGAATGAAACAAGGTCTTCCATTAGAAATCTGGAAGCACAAGTGGGCCAGCTGAGCAAAAGGATCACTGAAATCCCTCCTAGTACTCTCCCAAGCAATACAGAAGAGAACCCAAAAGGAGAGTGCAAGGCCATTGACATAAGCGCCATGGCCGAACCTCTGAGGAGAGGAAAGGACGTGAATCCCAAGGAGGAGGACCTCCTGGGACGTCCAGTGATCAATAAGGAGCTTCCCTCTGAGGAACCAAAGGACTCTGAGGCTCATCTAGAGACCATAGAGATTCCATTGAACCTCCTTATGCCCTTCATGAGCTCTGATGAGTATTCCTCTTCTGAAGAGAATAAGGATGTCACTGAAGAGCAAACTACCAAGTTTCTTGGTGCAATCATGAAGCTGAATGCCAAGTTATTTGGCATTGATACTTGGGAAGTTGAACCTCCCTTGTTCATCAATGAACTAAGTGATCTGGATCAACTGACATTGCCTCAGAAGAGACAGGATCCTGGAAAGTTCATAATACCCTGTACCATAGGCACCATGATCTTTAAGGCTCTATGTGACCTTGGTTCAGGAATAAACCTCATGCCCCTCTCTGTAATAGAGAAACTGGGAATCTATGGGGTGCAAGCTGCTAAAATCTCACTAGAGATGGCAGACAGCTCAAGAAAACAGGCTTATGGACAGGTAGAAGATGTATTAGTAAAGGTTGAGGGCCTTTACATACCTACTGATTTCATAGTCCTGGATACTGGAAAGGAAGAGGATGAATCCATCATCTTAGGAAGACCTTTCCTGGCCACAGCAAGAGCTGTGATTGAGGTTGACAGAGGTGAAATAGTCCTTCAATGGAATGAGGACTCCCTTGTGTTTAAAACTCAAGGATCTCCCTCTGCAACCATGGAGAGGAAGCAGAAAAAGCTTCTCTCAAGGCAGAGTCAACCAGAGCCCCCACAGTCAAACTCTAAGTTTGGTGTTGGAGAGTCTCAACAAAGCTCTGCACATCTGTGAGGCTCCATGAGAGCCCACTGTCAAGCTATTGACATTAAAGAAGCGCTTGTTGGGAGGCAACCCAATGTTTATCTAATTCTTGTTTTTATTGTTTTTCATGTTTTCTTAGGTTCATGATCATGTGGAGTCACAAAATAAACAAAAAAATCAAAAACGGAATAAATAAATAGCAGAAGAAAAATCACACCCTGGAGGAGCATCTGTCTGGCGTTCAAACGCCAGAACAGAGCATAGTTCTGGCGCTGAACGCCCAGAATGGGAGCATCCTGGCGCTGAACACCCAGAACAAGCATGGTTCTGGCGTTCAACGCCAGAAATGGCAGCAAAGGGGCGTTGAACGCCCAAAATGGGCACCAACCTGGCGATGAATGCCCAGAGTTGTGTGCAAGGGCATTTTGCATGCCTAAATTGGTGCAGGGATGGAAATGCCTTGACACCTCAAGATCTGTGGACCCCACAGGATACCCACCTACCTTCACCCACTCTCTTCTCTCTTCTCAATCATCCTCTATTCCCAATAAACACTCATCCCTTCTGTCTTCCATTTACCACTCACACCCATACACCCACTTACCTTCAAAAATTCAACATCTCTTCCCCACCCAATCCCACCCATATGGCCGAATACACACAGCCATCCATCTCCTCCATATCCTCTTCTTCTTCTATTCTTTCTTCTTTTGCTCGAGCGCGAGCAACATTCTAAGTTTGGTGTGGTAAAAGCATAGATTTTTTGTTTTTTCCATAACCATTGATGGCACCTAAGGCCAGAGAAACCTCTAGAAAGAGGAAAGGGAAGACAAAAGCTTCCATCAAGGGTCTATAGCTCAGTGGTAGAACATTTGATTGCAAATCAAGAGATCCCTGAGATACCTCAGGGGATACATTTTCTTCCACACAATTATTGGAAGCAACTAAGGGTGGAACATCAAGAGCACTCCATCATCCTTCATGAAATCAGAGAAGATCTAAAAGCAATGAAGGAGGAGCAACAAAGGCAAGGAAGAGACATAGAAGAGCTCAAGGACATCATTGATTCCTCAAGAAGGAAATGCCACCATCACTAAGGTGGATTCATTCCTTGTTCTTATTTCTTCTGTTTTTCGTTTTCTATGTTATGTGCTTATCTGTGTTTGTGTCTTCATTACATGATCATTAGTAGTAGTAACTATGTATTAAAGTTATAAATGTCCTATGAATCCATCACCTCTCTTAAAAAAAATGTTTTAATTCAAAAGAACAAGAAGTACATGAGTTTCGAATTTATCCTTGAACTTAGTTTGATTATATTGATGTGGTGACAATGCTTATTGTTTTCTGAATGTATGCTTGAACAGTGCATATGTCTTTTGAAGTTGTTGTTTAAGAATGTTAAATATGTTGGCTCTTGAAAGAATGATGACTAGGAGACATGTTATTTGATAATCTGAAAAATCATAAAAATGATTCTTGAAGCAAGAAAAAGCAGCAAAGAACAAAGCTTGCAGAGAAAAAAAAAATAGGCGAAAAAAAAAAATAGAAAGAAAAAGAAAGAGGCAAGAGCAAAAAGACAATAACCCTTAAAACCAAAAGGCAAGGGCAAATAAAAAGGATCCCAAGGCTTTGAGCATCAGTGGATAGGAGGGCCTAAAGGAATAAAATCCTGGTCTAAGCGGCTAAACCAAGCTGCCCCTAACCATGTGCTTGTGGCGTGTAGGTGTCAAGTGAAAACTTGAGACTGAGCGGTTAAAGTCAAGGTCCAAAGCAAAAAAAAGAGTGTGCTTAAGAACCCTGGACACCTCTAATTGGGGACTTTAGCAAAGCTGAGTCACAATCTGAAAAGGTTCACCCAATTATGTGTCTGTGGCATTTATGTATCCGGTGGTAATACTGGAAAACAAAATGCTTAGGGCCACGGCCAAGACTCATAAAGAAGCTGTGTTCAAGAATCATCATGCTGAACTAAGAGAGTCAATAACACTATTCGAAATCTGAAGTTCCTATAGATGCCAATCATTCTGAACCTCAATGGATAAAGTGAGATGCCAAAACTATTCAAGAGGCAAAAAGCTATAAGTCCCGCTCATATGATTGAAGCTCTGTTTCATTGATAGTTTGGAATTTATAGTATATTCTATTCTTTGTATGCTATTTTGATTTTCAGTTGCTTGGGGACAAGCAACAATTTAAGTTTGGTGTTGTGATGAGCGGATAATTTATACGCTTTTTGACATTGTTTTTAGTATGTTTTTAGTAGGATCTAGTTACTTTTAGGGATGTTTTTAATAGATTTTGTGTTAAATTCACATTTCTGGACTTTACTATGAGTTTGTGTGTTTTTCTGTGATTTCAGGTATTTTCTGGCTGAAATTGAGGGACTTGAGCAGAAATCAGATTCAGAGGTTGAAAAAGGACTGCTGATGCTGTTGGATTCTGACCTCCCTGCACTCAAAGTGGATTTTCTGGAGCTACAGAACTCGAAATGGCGCGCTTCCAATTGCGTTGGAAAGTAGACATCCAGGGCTTTCCCGAAATATATAATAGTCCATACTTTGGCCAAGAATTGATGACGTAAACTGGCGTTCAATGCCAGCCTTCTGCCCAAATCTGGCGTCCAGCGCCAGAAAAGGATCCAAAACCAGAGTTGAACGCCCAAACTGGCACAGAAACTGGCGTTCAACTCCACAAATGGCCTCTGCACGTGCAACACTCAGGCTCAGCCCAAACACACACCAAGTGGGCCCAGGAAGTGGATTTATGCATCAATTACTTACTCATGTAAACCCTAGTAGCTAGTTTATTATAAATAGGACCCTTTACTAGTCTTTTTGACCATCTTTGGTCTCAGTTTTAATCCATTGTTCATCTTAGGAGACTATTGATCTCATTTAGGGGGCTGGCCATCTCGGCCATGCCTGGACCTTCACTCATGTATTTTCAACGGTAGAGTTTCTACACTCCATAGATTAAGGTGTAGAGCTCTGCTGTTCCTCAAAGATTAATGCAAAGTACTACTGTTTTCTATTCAATTCTTCTTATTTCTCTTCTAAGATATCCATTCGCACCCAAGAACGTGATGAAGGTGATGATTATGTGTGACGCTCATCATCCTTCTCCCTTATGAACGCGTGCCTGACAAACAATTCTGTTCTACATGAAATAAGCTAGAATGAGTATCTCTTAGATCTCCTAACCAGAATCTTCGTGGCGTAAGCTAGAATGATGGCGGCATTCAAGAGAATCCGGAAGGTCTAAACCTTGTCTGTGGTATTCTGAGTAGGATTCAATGATTGAATGACTGTGACGAGCTTCAAACTCGCGAGTGCTGGGCGTTAGTGACAGACGCAAAAGGAGGGTGAATCCTATTCCAGCATGATCGGGAACCGACAGATGAATAGCTGTGCCGTGACAGGGTGCGTGAGCATATTATTCACTGAGAGGAGGGGATGTAGCCACTGACAACGGTGATGCCCTTGCATACAGCCAGCCATGGAAAGGAGTAAGACAGATTGGATGAAGATAGCAGGAAAGCAGAGGTTCAGAGGAACAAAAAGCATCTCCATTCGCTTATCTGAAATTCCTACCAATGAATTACATAAGTATCTCTATCCCTATTTTATTATATCATATTCGAAAACACCATTATCACTTTATATCTGCCTGACTGAGATTTACAAGGTGACCATAGCTTGCTTCATACCAACAATCTTCGTGGGATTCGACCCTTACTCACGTAAGGTATTACTTGGACGACCCAGTGCACTTGCTGGTTAGTTGTATCGAAGTTGTGACAATTATGTATTGAGATCAGAGCATCAAGTTGCTCACGTTGCCGGGGATTGTTTGAGCCTGGACATCACAATTTCGTGCACCACATCTCCTTTTAGGATTATGCCAATATTAGTTGTTTTATCCGAGGTGTCTCCGATCTGAACTTTCTCTACTTCACCTTCGGGTTGTGAACGGAGTTCCTCTCGTCTCTGAACTCCTCCAAGCTCAATTGTATAGGATTCTTCTCCTCTGCCTCTGAGGTTTAGACTTTCATTATAGCAGCGGCGCGCCATCTTTTGATCTGCTTTTATTGTAGCTATCCCTTCTACAGTTGGGAATTTCATGCACAGATGTGGAGTTGAGACTATTGCGCCGAGTTGATTCAAAGTTGTCCGACCTATTAAAGCGTTGTAAGCTGAACTCACGTCGACCATGATGTAGTCTATTTTGAGTGTTCGGGATTGGTTTCCTCTTCCGAATGTTGTGTGTAGTGAGATGTAACCAAGTGGTTGCACTGGGGTGTCTCCAAGTCCGAACAGGCTATTTGGGTATGCTATAAGCTCCTTTTCTTCTAAACCAAGCTTGTCGAAGGCCGTTTTAAATAAGATGTCGGCGGAGCTCCCTTGGTCTATCAGCGTGCGGTGGAGATTTGCGTTTGCTAGTATGATGGTGATGACCATGGGATCGTCGTGTCCCGAGATGATACCGGATGCATCTTCTTTGGTGAACGTAATTGCAGGGATGTCGGGTTCTCCTTCCTTCCCCTCGACATGATATACTTCTTTGAGATATCTTTTGCGAGATGATTTGGAGATTCCTCCTCCTGAAAATCCGCCGAGTATCACGTGGACGTGTCTTTCCGGTGTACGAGGTGATCGCTCAGCTCGTCCGACATCTTCATCCTTCTTCTTTTTCTTTGCTCATCATCTCGTGTGGCCAGAAACCGATCTAGTTTTCCTTTTCTCACTAATTTTTCTATGACATTTTTTAAGTCGAATTATTCGTTGGTGGAATGTCCCCAGACTCGATGATATTCACAGTATTCGTTCCGATTTCCTCCTCCTCTTTTGCCTTTGAGTGGTCGAGCTGGGGGTATCTTTTTTGTGTTACAGACTTCTTTGTAAATATCCACAAGGGACACCCGAAGAGGGGTGTAATTATGATACTTTTTGATTTTTTCCCCTGTTCGATCTTTTTTCATCTTGGATTCTTTATCTTTATCTCGGTAGGTGAAACCGGATCTCGAGGCTTCTCCAAGTCGGGAATTTTCTTCCATGTTGATCTACTTCTCTGCCCGCTCTTGCACCTCATCCAGAGATGTGGGGTATTTCTTTGATATAGATTGGCTAAAAGGTCCCTCCCGTAGGCCGTTGATGAGGCCCATGATAGCGGCCTCTGTTGGTAGGCTTTGTATGTCTAGGCATGTTTTGTTGAATCTTTCCATGTAGTTGCGAAGGCTTTCCCGATCTCCTTGCTTGATTCCTAAGAGACTGGGGCCGTGCTTAGCATTATCTTTTTGGATTGAAAATCTGGCCAGGAACTTTTTGGCTAAGTCATCAAAGCTTGAGATAGATTTTGGAGGTAGGTTGTCGAACTATCTAATGGCAGTTTTGGTGAGGGTTGTTGGAAAAGCTTTGCAACGAACTGCATCTGAGGCGTCGGTGAGGTACATTCTACTTCTGAAATTGCTGAGGTGATGGTTGGGGTCTGTGGTGCCATTGTACAAAGTCATATCCAGAAGTTTGAAGTCTTTTAGGATTTTGGTCTTCATGATCTCCCTAGTGAATGGATCTTGATCCTTGCGAGAGTTGTCCTCAGGGGTGGATCGAGTAGTTTTGGCTTTGAGATCGGCTTCAATTTTTAGAAGTTTATCCTCCAATTCCCGGCGTCACCTTATCTCTCTTTGTAGATCCTTTCCTGCTTCTCGATGATGTTGGGCTTCTTTCTCAAGTTGCTTTAAACGATCTTAAAGCGCCTCTATCGGATTTGATGAGTTTTTGTCCCCGTTAGGGTCCGGAGTGTCTTTTGGTGTAGCGTCCACGTTTTTGTGCGGCGTTCTATCCTCTAGATCTGAATCATGGTCGTTGTCATGGTCGTCCGCCATGGCGATGGGATGACTTCTAGGTTCCCCGGCAACGGCGCCAATGTTCCGAGGGTTACCTGAAACTGTAGGTCGATCTCGGACGAGATCTTCTATACTGGTCGGAGTTGACATGTCCGGCTGGCGGGTGGCGGCCGGAGCTGGTGTGTCCGACTTGTTGGACTGATGGCGCTGCTGATCCTCTGTCACCGAAGGGTGGGGGGTACCTGCAAGGGACTCCGATGCTTAAGTTAGCAAGGGTATTAAGCAGGTTTTTAGTAGAATCAGAGTATGAGTTATACCTGGGTGCTCCAGTGTATTTATAATAGTATGGGATGACCTTCTTAGATAGATAAGTTAGTTATCTTATCTTATCTTATCTTTTGGTGAGGTCAGCTTATCTTTACTAGAACCGCCCTTATCTCTATAGGCTTGGGCTGCCTTTGGATCTGGGTCGTATTCCTTGAGTTGGGCCCTTTTTTGGGCTTTCCTGTCGATTTGGCCGAGCTCTTTTAGGAAGAGGTCGGATAGTCTGACCTGAAGAGGTCGGTCGCTTTGTCGCCAATCATCCCGGGTCGGATAGCTCGACCCAGGGTATGAACAAGCGCCAACAAGGGATAAAGGCCAAGACGCTGCAACTCCCCTCAGGGCGTTTAACGCCCATCTCTGGCGTTAAACACCAGCAGGCAGTCCGAAAAACCCTCTCTTTGGGCCTCTCGAGTGGATTTATCACTTGTTAGTTTTATTTTATTTTCTTTTTGTAATTCTTAATTACAAACATATCTTTTAGGTTTAGGATTTATTATTTTATTTTATTTCCGTTTCAAATTAGGTTAGTATTTAAGGAATAAGATCCATCTTTTAGGGGGATCATTCATTTAGTTGCCGCACTATTCAGAACCATGTTTTCTTTATAAGTCATGAGCAACTAAACCTCTTGGTTAAGGTTAGGAGATCTTTTTATTTCTATAAATTAGAAATATTATTCTTCTATTTTAATTAACGTCTTGATTCGATTCTAAGGATTGTTTTTGTTCTTAATCTTCTGAATTTGGGTGGGACGAGAGTATGACCCTTATTCTACATAAGTTCTTATGATTCTCGAGAGAGTTATCTCGCTTGAACTACAGCTTGAAAACAAATTCCTCCTAAATCGCTAATTGCATGAACTAATTGGGATATATGACATAAAATCCTGTTAGCTTTGGATAATTAGGGTTTTTGTGACCATAAAATATTTTTCGAACTTAACCCTCTAAAATGAGTTAAGTGACCATGAGAATGGCGGTTGATGAAGGTTAGAGAAGGCTAAATCACTAAGAGATTAGGGTTTAGACATTTACAGTTTGTCATGGAACGAATCATGCGTTGTTAAAATAGTTGGTAAGAACTTTTAATCCGAAAAAGTAAACATCTCTGAAACCTTAACTGTTTTCTCATTCTGTTTTCAAACCAAATCTGTTTATTGCCTTCTTTACTTGCCTATTTATTGTTTTATGCGTTTCAACCACCAACCTCTTTTTTTGACCTAACTAAGTCCAACCTGACAACCATTGCTTGCTCAGTCCGACAATCCTCGTGGGATCGACCCTCACTCACCTGAGGTATTACTTGGATGACCCAGTACACTTGCTGATTAAACTGTGCAAAATCTCTTTTCGTACACCAAGTTTTTGGCACCGTTGTCAGGGATTGTTTGTGATTGACAACTAATAGTTGTCTTGTTGCTTAGATTAGGTATTTTTATTAGTTTTTGTTTATTTACTTTTTCTTTTTGATTTTTGATTTCTTATTTTAATTATTTTCTTTATTTTTGAGTTTTGCCTTATTTATTTTCCTTTAATTTCTGATTTTAAGTTTGGTGTCCCTTTAGTGTTTTTCTCTTTTTATTTTTGAAAATTTAAGCAATTTTCTTTTTAGTTTTCGAAAATTTTTAAGTAATTTTCTCATTCTTATTTTTGAAATTTTTTTGTTTAATTGCTTACTTTATTTTATTTTATTGTTTTTACATAGGATATCTCACTAGGAGCTCTCTATACTTTGACATCAAGACTCCCACTTTTTCTTTGTTTCTTGTTTGTTTATAAGTAGGAATAGGGATAAGGAACCCCTTCTTGAGTTTGATTTTGAGCCTGAGAGGACCTTGAGGCGGTATTTGCAACAAGCTAGAGCTTACAAAGTTGGAGAGAATCTCAAGGAGACTTTTGAGAAGGAAGTTAAAGAACCCACCAAGAATGCTAATGGTGGAAATGTGAACTCTGAGGAGCAAGCAAGGAAGACGCTTGGCTCATACTCTGCACCCATTCCTGACTTCTATGGGCGTAGTATTTCAGTACATGCCATTGGAGCTAACAATTTTGAGCTGAAGCCGCAGTTGATCACTCTAGTGCAGTAGAACTACCAATTTCATGAACTCCCGCAGGAAGACCCCGACTTGTTCATCTCTAATTTCCTAAGGTCTACAAACTCATGCTCTTTCCATTTGCTTTGAGGGACAGAGCAAAATAGTGGCTTGATTCTCAGCCCAAGGAGAGCCTAGACACGTGGGACAAGGTGGTCACTGAATTTCTGACCAAATTTTTTACACCTTAAAAGCTAACTAAGCTGAGGGTGGATGTCCAGACCTTCAGACAGAAAGATGGTGAATTCCTCTATGACGCCTGGGAGAGATACAAGCTGATGATCAGGAAGTGTCCCCCTGATATGTTTCTAAAGTGGACCGGGCTGCAGATCTTTTATCATGGCCTCTCTGAGATGGCCAAGATATCACTGGACAACTCTGCTGGTGGTTCCTTGCATATGAAGAGGATGCCTGAAGAGGCTAATGAGCTTATTGAGATGATTGACAATAACTAGTATCTATACACTTCTGAGAGGAACCCTGTGAACACTGGGACTACTCAGAAGAAAGGAGTCTTGGAGGTGGATACACTGGATGCCATTTTGGCTCAAAACAAACTCATGTCCCAGCAGATTAGTATGATCTTTCAGCACTTGATCAGGACGCAAGTCTCAGCTGTCAACACTCAAAATGTATCCTATGACATGATTGGAAGCTACACCCAAGAGGACGCTTGTGGCTATGCTTAACCCACCACTAAGCAAGTAAATTATATAGGAAATTCCTCTAGAAATCCCAATAATGATCCCTGGTGTGCGAAATCGTGATCATTCCTTATTTGGTAACGGCGCTAAAAACTCAATACGCACGTTCATGTTCTTAATTCTGTTTTACAACTTCATACAACTAACCAACAAGTGCACTGGGTCGTCCAAGTAATAAACCTTACGTGAGTAAGGGTCGATCCCATGGAGATTGTCAGCTTGAAGCAAGCTATGGTCACCTTGTAAATCTCAGTCAGGCGGATTCAAATGTATTAAGAGATTATAGTATACTAAAAGATAATTAAAATAGGATAGAGATACTTATGTAATTAATTGGTGAGAATTTCAGATAAGCGTATAGAGATGCTTTCGTCCCTCTGAACCTCTGCTTTCCTGTTGTCTTCATCCAATCCTTCCTACTCCTTTCCATGGCAAGCTTTATGTAGGGCATCACCGTTGTCAATGGCTACTTCCCGTCCTCTCAGTGAAAATGGTCCAAGATGCTCTGTCACGGCACGGCTATTCATCTGTCGGTTCTCGATCATACTGGAATAGGATCCATTGATCCTTTTGCGTCTGTCACTACGCCCAGCACTCGCGAGTTTGAAGCTTGTCACAACCATCCCTTTCCAGATCCTACTCGGAATACCACAGACAAGGTTTAGACTTTTCGGATCTCAGGAATGGCCATCCATGGGTTCTAACTTATACCACAAAGACACTAATAACTCGGACTCGGTCCCCTGTATTAGATATCCAAGAGATATCCATTCAATCTAAGGTAGAACGGAAGTGGTTATCAGGCACGCGTTCATAAGTTGAGAATGATGATGATTGTCATGATCATCACATCCATCATATTGAAGTGCGAATGAATATCTTAGAAGCGGAATAAGTGGAATTGAATAGAAAAACAGTAGTACTTTGCATTAATCTTTGAGGAACAGCAGAGCTCCACACCTTAATCTATGGTGTGTAGAAACTCTACCGTTGAAAATACATAGGTGATAAAGGTTCAGGCATGGCTGAATGGCCAGCTCCCCTAAAACGTGATCAAAAGATCAAAAGATAATCCAAAGATGTAAATACAATAGTAAAAAGTCCTATTTATACTAAACTAGTTACTAGGGTTTATAGAAATGAGTAATTGATGCAGAAATCTACTTCTGGGGCCCACTTGGTGTGTGCTTGGGCTGAGCATTGAGAATTACACGTGTAGAGGCTTCTCTTGGGGTTGAACGCCACTTTGTAACCTGTTTCTGGCGTTTAACTCCACTTTGCAACCTGTTTCTGGCGTTTGACTCTAGAATGCAGCATGGAACTAGCGTTCAACGCCAGTTTACGTCATCTATCCTTAATCAAAGTATGGACTATTATATATTTCTGGAAATCCCTGGAGGTCTACTTTCCAACACAATTGAGAGCGTGCCATTTGGAGGTCTGTAGCTCCAGAAAATTCACTTTGAGTGCAGGGAGGTCAGAATCCAATAGCATCTGCAGTCCTTCTTCAACCTCTGAATCTGATTTTTGCTCAAGTCCCTCAATTTCAGCCAGAAAATACCTGAAATCACAGAAAAACACACAAACTCATAGTAAAGTCCAGAAATGTGAATTTTAATTAAAAACTAATAAAAATATACTAAAAACTAACTAAATCATACTGAAAACTATGTAAAAACAATGCCAAAAAGCGTATAAATTATCCGCTCATCACAATACCAAACTTAAATTGTTGCTTGTCCCCAAGCAACTGAAAATCAAATTTGATAAAAAGAAGAGAATATACTATAAATTCTAAAATATCAATGAAACTTAGCTCCAATCAAATGAGCGGGACTTGTAGCTTTTCGCCTCTTGAATAGTTTTGGCATCTCGCTTTATCCATTGAGGTTCAGAATGATTGGCATCTATAGGAACTTAGAATTCAGATAGTGTTATTGATTCTCCTAGTTCAGTATGTTGATTCTTGAACACAGCTACTTTATGAGTCTTGACCGTGGCCCTAAGCACTTTGTTTTCCAGTATTACCACCGGATACATAAATGCCACAGACACATAACTGGGTGAACCTTTTCATATTGTGACTCAGCTATGCTAAAGTCCCCAATTATAGGTGTCCAGGGTTCTTAAGCACACTCTTTTTTTGCTTTGGACCTTGACTTTAACCGCTCAGTCTCAAGTTTTCACTTGACACCTTCATGCCACAAGCACAAGGTTAGGGACAGCTTGGTTTAGCCGCTTAGGCCAGGATTTTATTCCTTTAGGCCCTCGTATCCACTGATGCTCAAAGCCTTGGATCCTTTTTATTTACCCTTGCCTTTTGGTTTTAAGGGCTATTGGCTTTTTGCTCTTGCCTTTTGGTTTAAAGAGCTTTTGGCTTTTTCTGCTTGCTTTTTCTTTTTCTATATATTTTTTTCGCCATTTTTTTTCTTTCTTTTTTTTCTGCAAGCTTTTGTATTCACTGCTTTTTCTTGCTTCAAGAATCATTTTTATGATTTTTCAAATTATCAAATAACATTTCTCCTTTCCATCATTCTTTCAAGAGCCAATATATTTAACATTCATAAACAACAACTTCAAAAGACATATGCACTGTTCAAGCATACATTCAGAAAACAAAAAGTATTGCCACCACATCAAATAATTAAACTAGTTTCAAGGATGAATTCGAAACCATGTACTTCTTGTTCTTTTGTTTTTAGAACAGTTTTCATTTAAGAGAGGTGATGGATTCATATTCATAATTTTAAGGCATAGACACTTAGACACTAATGATCATATAGTAAAGACACAAACATAAATAAAACATAAGGCTCAAAAATCGAAAAACAGTAAAATAAATAGACAAGGAGATTAAGGAATGAGTCCACCTTAGTGAGGGTGACGTCTTCCTCTTCTTGAAGAACCAATGGTGCTTTTGAGCTCCTCTATGTCTCTTCCTTGTCTTTCTTGCTCCTCCCTCATGGCTCTTTGATCTTCTCTAATTTCATGGAGGATGATGGAGAAGAGTGATTGAGTTGATTGGTGAGGGGTATTTGGGGAAGAGAGTTATGGAAAGGTGTGAAGAGGAGAGAAGAAGTAGGTGGGGATCCTGTGGGGTCCACAGATCCTGAGGTGTTTGAGGATTTCTCATCCCTGCACCTTTTAGACACATAAAATGCCCTATATATGCAATCCTAGCATTTATCGCCAGACTGCAGCATGTTTCTGGCGTTAAACGCAACTTCCTTGCTTGTTTTGGGCGTTCAACGCCAGTCTATAGCATGTTTCTGGCGTAAAACGCCAGTATGGTGCATGTTTCTGGCGTTAAATGCCAGCTTTCCTCTGGGTGCAATCCTGGCGTTTAAACGCCAGACTGCTTCTTGTTTCTAGTGTTTAACGCCAGTTTCATGCTCTGTTCTGGCGTTAAACGCCAGCCAGATGCTCCTTACTGGCGTTTAAACGCCAGTAAGCCCTTCCTCCAAGGTGTGCTGTTTTCAATGCTGTTTTTCATTCTGTTTTTTGATTTTTCAGTAGTTTTTGTGATTCCACATGATCATCAACCTAATAAAACATGAAATAACAAAGAGAAAATAAAATAAAAATGATTAAATAACATTGGGTTACCTCCCATCAAGCGCTTCTTTAATGTCAGTATCTTGACAGTGAGCTTTCATGGAGCCTCACAGATAATCAGAGCAAGGTTGGGACCTCCCAATACCAAACTTAGAGTTTGGTTGTGGGGGTTCAACACCAAACTTAGAGTTTGGTTGTGGCCTCCGGCCAACACCAAACTTAGAGTTTGACTGTGGGGGCTTTGGTTGACTCTGCAGTGAGAGAAGCTTTTCATGCTTCCTCTCCATGGTTACAGAAGGAGGTCCTTGAGTTTTAAACACAAGGTTATCCTCATTTAGTTGAAAGACTAACTCTCCTCTGTCCACATTAATCACAGCTCTTGCTGTGGCTAGGAAGGGTCTTCCAAGGATGATGGATTCATCCTCATCCTTCCCAGTGTCTAGGATTATGAAACCAGCAGGGATGTAAAGGCTTTCAACCTTTACTAACACGTCCTCTACTAGTCCATAAGCCTGTTTTCTTGAGTTGTCTGCCATCTCTAATGAGATTCTGGCAGCTTGCACCTCAAAGATTCCCAGTTTCTCCATTACAGAGAGTGGCATGAGGTTTATCCCTGATCCAAGGTCACATAGAGCCTTCTCAAAGGTCATGGTGCCTATGGTACAAGGTATTAAAAACTTTCTAGGATCCTGTTTCTTTTGAGGCAATCTCAGTTGATCCAGATCACTTAGTTCATTGATGAGCAAGGGAGGTTCATCTTCCCATGTCTCATTACCAAATAATTTGGCATTCAGCTTCATGATTGCACCAAGGTACTTGGCAACTTGCTCTTCAGTAACATCCTCATTTTCTTCAGAAGAAGAATATTCATCAGAGCTCATGAATGGCATAAGGAGGTTTAATGGAATCTCTATGGTCTCCAGATGAGCCTCAGAGTCCTTTGGTTCCTCAAAGGGAAGCTCCTTATTGATCTCAGGACGTCCCAGGAGGTCTTCCTCACTGGGATTCACGTCCTCTCCCCTCCCTTACAGGTTCGGCCATGGTAATCAATTCAATGGCCTTGCACTCTCCTTTTGGATTCTCTTCTGTATTACTTGAGAGAGTACTAGGATGGGTTTCAATGATCCTTTTACTCAGCTGGCCCACTTGTGCTTCCAGATTTCTAATGGAGGACCTTGTTTCATTCATGAAACTTAGAGTCGCCTTAGATAGATCAGAGACTATGTTTGCTAAGCTAGATGGGGTCTGCTCAGAACTCTCTGTCTTTTGCTGAGTAGATGGTGAAAAAGGCTTGCTATTGCTAAACCTGTTTCTTCCACCATTATTAAAGCCTTGTTGAGTCTTTTGATCCTTCCATGAGAGATTTAGATGATTTCTCCATGAGGGATTATAGGTGTTTCCATAGGGTTCACCCATGTAATTCACCTCTGCTATTGTAGGGTTCTCAGGATCATAAGCTTCTTCTTCAGAAGATGCCTCTTGAGTACTGTTGGATGCAGCTTGCATTCCATTCAGACTTTGAGAAATCATATTGACTTGCTGAGTCAATATTTTGTTCTGAGCCAATATGGCATTTAGAGTATCAATTTCAAGAACTCCCTTCTTCTGAGGTGTCCCATTACTTACAGGAATCCTCTCAGAAGTGTACATGAACTGGTTATTAGCAACCATGTCAATGAGTTCTTGAGCTTCTGCAGGCGTTTTCTTTAGGTGAATAGATCCACCTGCAAAAGTATCCAACGACATCTTAGCTAATTCAGACAGACCATCATAGAATATATCCAGGATGGTCCATTCTGAAAGTATGTCAGAAGGACACTTTTTGGTCAGTTCCTTGTATCTCTCCCAAGCTTCATAGAGGGATTCACCTTCCTTTTGTCTAAAGGTTTGAACATCAATTCTAAGCTTACTAAGCTTTTGAGGAGGAAAGAACTTGGCTAAGAAAGCCATGACCAGCTTATCCCAAGAGTTCAGGCTATCTTTGGGTTGAGAGTCCAACCACACTCTAGCTCTGTCTCTTACAGCAAACGGGAAAAGCATAAGCCTGTAGACCTCGGGATCAACCCCATTGGTCTTAACAGTATCACAGATCTGCAAGAATTCAGTCAAGAACTGAAAGGATCTTCAGATGGAAGTCCATGAAATTTGCAGTTCTGTTGCATCAGAGAAATTAATTGAGGTTTGAGCTCAAAATTGTTTGCTCCAATGGTAGGGATTGAGATGCTTCTTCCATGTAAATTGGAATTAGGTGCAGTAAAGTCACCAAGCATCTTCTTTGTATTATTATTATTTTCGGCTGCCATCTCCTCTTCCTTTTCAAAAATTTCTGTAAGGTTGTCTCTGGATTGTTGTATTTTAGCTTCTCTTAATTTCCTCTTCGGAGTCCTTTCAGGTTCTGGATTAGCTTCAACAAGAATGTTCTTGTCCTTGCTCCTGCTCATATGAAAAAGAAGGGAACAGAAAATAATAATAGGGATCCTTTTTACCACAGTATAGAGGTTCCCTTGTGTGAGTAGAAGAAAAGAAGAAAAAGAATGAAGAAGAGAAGAATTAGAGCTCAGAGGAGAAGAAGGGGTTCGAATTTTTGGGTGAGAAGAAGTGTTAGTAGATGAATAAAAAAAATAGATGGAGATGAGAGATAAGAAAGGAATTCGAAAATTAAACAAAATAAAATAAAAATATTTTAAAATTAAATTTAAAATTCAAAAATTAATAATTAAAATTAAATTAAAATTAAAATAATTAGTTAATTAAAATGAAATTTTGAAAAAGAGGGAAGGAATTTTCGAAAATTAAAGGTAGAGAGTTAGTTGGGCAGTTTTGAAAAAGATAAGAATCAAACAAAAAGTTAAGTGGTTAATTGGAAGAGATTTTGAAAATAAAATTTTGAAAAGATAAGATTAAAATTTTAAAAAGATATGATTGAAACAAAAAGATAAGATTGATCGAAAAAGATTTGAAAATAAATTTTAAAAAGATAAGAGATTAGGGGAGAAGTTAGAAAGAATTTTGAAATTGATTTTGAAAAAGATATGATTAAAATTGAAAAAGATATGATAAGAAATTGAAAAGATTTAATTTTGAAAACTAAATTTGATTACTTGACTAACAAGAAACAAAAAAGATATGATTCTAGAGTTTAAAGATTGAACCTTTCTTAATAGGCAAGTAACAACTTTGAAAAATTTTGAATAAAAACATTAAATGCTAATAAAATTTTTGAAAATTAAGAAATAAAATAAGAAAAAGATTTTGAAAATTAATTTGAATATTTTCGAAAAAATGAAAAAGATTTTGAAAATATTTTAAAAAGGAATTCGAAAATATGAAAAGAAAATTGAAAAAGATTTGATTTTGAAAAAGATTTTGAAAAAGATAAGATTTTTAAATTGAAATTTTGATTTGACTCATAAAAACAACTAGATTTTTAAAAAATTTTGAAAAAGTCAACTCAAATTTTCGAATTTTATGAGTGAAAAAGGGAAAGATATTTTTTTTTATTTTTTTGAATTTTTAATGATATGAGAGAAAAACATAAAATTGACACAAAACATAAAAATTATGAATCAAAACAACCAATGCATGCAAGAACACTATGAATGTTAAGATGAACACCAAGAACACTTTGAATGTTAAGATGAACACCAAGAACTTATTTTTGAAAATTTTTAAGAAAAGAAAAACATGCAAGACACCAAACTTAAAAATTTTAATGTTGAGACACTAACAAATTGAAAATGCATATGAAAAACAAGAAAAGACACAAAACAAGAAAAATTAAAGATCAAACAAGAGGATTCATCAAGAACAACTTGAAGATCATGAAGAACACATGCATGAATTTTCAAAAAAATGCAAGAAGATGATAAACATGCAATTGATACCAAACTTAAAAATTGACACAAGACTCAAACAAGAAACAAAAAAATATTTTTGATTTTATGATTTTAAAAAAATTTTTTTTTGGATTTTTCAAAATTTAATTTGAAAAAGAAAAATCAGGATTCCAAAATTTTTAATAAGAATTCCAGGAATCTTGCACTGTTAGTCTAAAGCTCCAGTCCAGGAATTAGACATGGCTCACTAACCAGCCAAGCTTTCATTGAAAGCTCCGGTCCAAAACACTAGACATGGCCAATGGCCAGCCAAGCTTCAGCAGGGCATTACATGCATTGAAGTGATTAGTTGAAGCCTCAGTCCAAAAGAATTTAGACATGGCTTTACAGCCAGCCAGGATTCAACAAATCATCATGAAACACTAGAATTCATTCTTAAAAATTCTGAAGAGAAATATATTTTTGAAAATATTATTATTATTATTTTCAAAATTAAGAATAATAAAAATAAAAAGCTTAAAATTAAAATAAAATTACCTAATCTGAGCAACAAGATGAACCGTCAGTTGTCCAAACTCGAACAATCCCCGGCAATGGCGCCAAAAACTTGGTGTGCGAAATCGTGATCATTCCTTCTTTGGTAACGGCGCTAAAAACTCAACACGCACGTTCATGTTCTTAATTCTGTTTCACAACTTCGTACAACTAACCAGCAAGTGCACTGGGTCGTCCAAGTAATAAACCTTACGTGAGTAAGGGTCGATCCCATGGAGATTGTCGGCTTGAAGCAAGCTATGGTCACCTTGTAAATCTCAGTCAGGAGGATTCAAATGTATTAAGAGATTATAGTATACTAAAAGATAATTAAAATAGGATAGAGATACTTATGTAATTCATTGGTGAGAATTTCAGATAAGCGTATAGAGATGCTTTCGTCCCTCTGAACCTCTACTTTCCTGTTGTCTTCATCCAATCCTTCCTACTCCTTTCCATGGCAAGCTTTATGTAGGGCATCACCGCTGTCAATGGCTACTTCCCGTCCTCTCAGTGAAAATGGTCCAAGATGCTCTGTCACGGCACGGCTATTGATGAGCGGATATTTTATACGCTTTTTGGGGTTAATTTCATATAGATTTTAGTATGTTTTAGTTGGTTTTTAGTTTATTTTCATTAGTTTCTAGGAAAAATCCACATTTCTGGACTTTACTATGAGTTTGTGTGTTTTTCTATAATTTCATGTATTTTCTGGCTAAAATTGAGGGAGCTGAGCAAAAATCTGATTCAGGCTGAAAAAGGACTGCTGATGCTGTTGGATTCTGACCTCCCTGCACCCAAAATGGATTTTCTGGAGCTACAGAACTCCAAATGGCATGCTTCTAATTGCGTTGGAAAGTAGACATCCAGGGATTTCGAGCAATATATAATATTCCATACTTTGCTCAAGGATAGACGACGTAAACTGGCGTTCAACGCCAGCTCTCTGGCCAATTCTGGCGTCCAGCGCCAGAAACAAGTTGCAAGTTGGAGTTCAACGCCAGAAAAGGATCCAAAGCTGGCGTTGAACGCCCAAAACAGCCCCAGGCACGTGAGAAGCTTTGGTCTCAGCCCCAGCACACACTAAGTGGGCCCCAGAAGTGGATTTCTGCACTATCTGTTATAGTTTACTCATTTTCTGTAAACCTAGGCTACTAGTTTAGTATTTAAACAACTTTTAGAGATTCATTTTGCATCTTATGAAATTTTTTAGATCAAAACTTTATACTCTTTGACGGCATGAGTCTCTAAACTCCATTGTTGGGGGTGAGGAGCTCTGCTGTGTCTTGATGAATTAATGCAAGTATTTCTAATTTCCATTCAAACATGCGTGTTCTTATCTAAGATATCCATTCGCGCCTAACTATGGAGAAGGTGATGATCAGTGACACTCATCACCTTCCTCAATCCATGAACATGTGTCTGACAATCACTTCTGTTCTACATCAGATTGAATGAATATCTCTTAGATTCCCTAATCAGAATCTCCGTGGTCTAATCTAGATTGATGGCAGTATTCATGAGAATTCGGAAAGTCTAAACCTTGTCTGTGGTATTCCGAGTAGGATTCTGGGATTGGATGGCTGTGACGAACTTCAAACTCACGAATGCTGGGTGGTGCACGAAATTGTGATCTCTGGTAATGAATTGTTGTTCGAAATTGATTCCCTGGCAATGGCACCAAAAACGGATGCACAGAACCATGGTCTAAACATATCTTCACAACTTCGCATAACTAACCAGCAAGTGCACTTGGTCGTCCAAGTAATACCTTACGTGAGTAAGGGTCGAATCCCACGGAGATTGTTGGTATGAAGCAAGCTATGGTCACCTTGTAAATCTCAGTCAGGCAGATATAAAATAGTAATGGGGTTTTCGAAAATAAGTAATAAAAGAAGGATAGAAATACTTATGTATATCATTGGTGAGAATTTCAGATAAGCGTATGGAGATGCAATCGTTCCTCTGAACCTCTGCTTTCCTACTGTCTTCATCCAATCAGTCTTACTCCTTTCTATGGCTGGCTTTATGTAAGGATGTCACCGGTGCCACTGTCTACTTTCAATCCTCTCGGGAAAATGGTCCAAATGCTCTGTCACAGCACGGCTAATCGTCTGGAGGCATCACCCTTGTCGTTGGTTGCATCCTATTCCTCTCTGTGAAAATGGTTCGATGCGCTGTCACTGCATGGCTAATCATCTTGGAGGTTCTCGATCATACTGGAATAGGATTTACTATCCTTTTGCGTCTGTCACTACGCCCAGCACTCGCGAGTTTGGAGTTCGTCACAGTCATTCAATCCCAGAGTCCTACTCGGAATACCACGGACAAGGTTTAGACTTTCCAGACTCTCATGAATGCTGCCATCAATCCAGCTTATACCACGAAGATTCTGATTAAGAGATCTAAGAGATACTCATTCAATCTAATGTAGAACAGAAGTGGTTGTTAGGCACGCGTTCATAGGGAATGATGATGATTGTCACGTTCATCACATTCAGGTTGAAGTACGAATGAATATCTTAGAAGCGAAATAAGTTGAATTGAATAGAAAAACAGTAGTACTTTGCATTAATCTTTGAGGAACAGCAGAGCTCCACACCTTAATCTATGGAGTGTAGAAACTCTACCGTTAAAAATACATAAGTGGAAGGTCCAAGCATGGCCGAATGGCTAGCCCCTCTGATCTAAGAACCAGGCGTCCAAAGATCTAAAAATGATCAAAAGATAATCCAAAGATGATTCCAAAGATGTCTAATACAATAGTAAAAGGTCCTATTTATAATAAACTAGCTACTAGGGTTTACAGAAGTAAGTAATTGATGCATAAATCCACTTCCGGGGCCCACTTGATGTGTGCTTGGGCTGAGCTTGAAGTCTACACGTGGAGAGGTCCTTCTTGGAGTTGAACGCCAGCTTTTGTGCCAGTTTGGGCGTTGAACTCCACTTTGCAGCTTGTTTCTGGCGCTGGACGCTAGAATTGGGCAGAGAGCTGGCGTTGAATGCCAGTTTACGTCATCTAAACTTAGGCAAAGTATGGACTATTATATATTGCTGGAAAGCCTTGGATGTCTACTTTCCAATGCAAATGGAAGCGCGCCATTTTGAGTTCTGTAGCTCCAGAAAATCCATTTTGAGTGTAGGGAGGTCAGAATCCAACAGCATTAGCAGTCCTTCTTCAACCTCTGAATCTGATTTTTGCTCAAGTCCCTCAATTTTAGCCAGAAAATACCTGAAATCACAGAAAAACACACAAACTCATAGTAAAGTCCAAAAATGTGAATTTAACATAAAAACTAATGGAAACATCCCTAAAAATAACTAGATTCTACTAAAAACATACTAAAAACAATGCCAAAAAGCGTATAAATTATCTGCTCATCACAACACCAAACTTAAATTGTTGCTTATCCCCAAGCAACTGAAAATCAAATAGGATAAAAAGAAGAGAATATACTATAAATTCCAAACTATCAATGAAACATAGCTCCAATCAGATGAGCGGGACTTGTAGCTTTTTGCCTCTTGAATAGTTTTGGCATCTCACTTTATCCATTGAAGTTCAGAAT